>NC_135505.1:114066533-114148925 GCF_052857255.1 Amblyomma americanum | reverse complement strand
GTGGCATATGAAAGGGGGGGGGGGGGGAGCAGCCGGCGAATAATCAGCATAAATCTCGTGCAGCGCACGCACACACGCACACTAGAGCGTGCATGTGTTTGCGTATATAGCGTGACGCGTGTCAGAGGCTAACCACGTGGGATGCTTGCGTGCGTATGTATGCACGGTGTGTGGATAAATTCGCACTCTCTTTCCATCTCTCTCCCCCCTCCCCCTCCGTGTCGACATCGGCGTGTTTCTCAAGAAGCCTCGGGGACTCCCCCAAACACTGATGCCTCACTGGAGTTGTCAGGTTCAAGGACGAAGAAATAACAAAATAGAAGTGAAGGCTTATAAGAAACGTCGGTTGATACGTTTAGCGGGTGCTATATGAGCCGAGACAGCTCGGCACTTACTCCTCGGGAAAGGGTCGCAACTTATACACATTTAATCGCGAGCGAATAGGCTTTAACCCGTATGTGCACGGAATAGCGCTCCCAGCGCCGCCCTGGTGGCGTTGACGTATTGGCGACGGCAGCGGGCTCGCATGGGTTGAAGTGCCCTCACGTTCCTCGTCACACTTTTGGTCGCGGTTTTTTCCGCGTAAAACGCCCAGACTGCGTTTTCTTTTTTTATTTCTTTTCCCTCTCTAACTTTCCGTATGAGTCAGACAGGCACTGCCGACGAGCGTGGCATCTTAGGAGCGCACGCAGTCCATCTGTGAAACGGCATACCGTTGATTGGAATGACGCCACAATCACGGACACTGTCACTGTAACGCTTACCGTAACGCTTACTTTCCGGGGCTGTATTCCAATACTGACTGCCAAAATCGTGTACAGTAAGCAGGACAAGAGGCAGCACTACCCGATACGTCTTCATCCAGAACAAGACATCCGACTGATTTCCAAGCGTGAATGTATTTTACAGCGAGAGCTGTTATTCGTACGATTTCGTGGCGTAGACGGTGAGAATCCCGTCGCGTGACCGGCGCCTCCGTCGTAGCCAGAGCCAATCACGTGACCGTGCGCCCAACGTGACCGTGACCGTGCGCCCAAACCTTAGGCACTATTAAAAGAGTGTCAGCAGCGCGGCGACAGCTTTCGCTGAGTTTAACGCGTTGCGTAGTAGTGTATAAGCACTTGGGATTTTTCGAACGCCATTTTATTGGTTCTGTGGTTCGTGCGAGTTTATATTCATGTATATCGCCACCCTTAACCCTCGTCAGACAGATATTTTTCTCAAACCACCGACTATTATCTATAATACTGTCTTAACTATCGCCTTACGTCCGTTTAGGGCTGCGCCCTGTTAAGCCTCTAAGCTCTTGGCTCGGATACTGACGCTGTTTTTCTAACTGCCCTGGTGGTTCCGGGATTTCAGCTGTTTCTGTACATAGGGTATGTCGTAGTATACAGACCTGGTCTCTTTATCCTTGTCTGATGAGCCCCTGCTGTCGCAAACGAAGACCGAAAAACAACAACACCGGAAGCAGCGTGGGAAGCCGGTGCAGCTGTGCGCTCGTACAGTGACGGCAACAGCCTCGTCACGAGAGACCCCGCCTCTGGCTGCACACGGCGCTACCCGTTAGCAACCTCACTCCGCCCGACTCTTAAAAGCGTGCAGTGAAGTTAAAGCTACAGGTCGGCATCAGAGGATGAGTGCTCGGCTGTACTACGTTATTCACGCGTAACAGCAGTTCGTTAGCAATGTCATGATTTTATTATTATAATTGTTCAAGTAATCCTACCATACGTGTACCTGATAGTCAAAATCAGTTGACTTCCTACACTGTCTCAGTTCAAACTCAGCGGCAGACTTCCTTCACGGCAGTTCCTTCTGACAGCACTAAGATTGTCTGTTGACATTCTGTTGACAGTCTGTTGACTTTCTGTTGAAACATTTGTGCAGGATTTGCACAAAGCAGTGTGGGAATTGCCTATAGCGAGTTTAAGAGTGGTGCCATATCAACTGTTGTTGGAGCAATATTTTGGCTCGCTGGGAGCACGTAATTGGTTATTTTGCTGGATAACATAGGGGGCGCCAGCTACTCCTGTTCGCATTACATGGAAGGAAACTTATGCGGAGTCGTAGATGAACGCGACAAAGGAACCCAAGGAAGGCGACGAGTACTCCTGGAGCAGGGTAGTCGGGTTCTCATTGGTCCCGTACTAAAACGGCATTCACCACTCTTCTGCACGCGGCAGGATCTTCCACCAGTTCTCCGCCCGACTAACCCACCTTAAAGCAGGTCGCTCCTTCTACATCATGGCTTGGATTCTTACGATGCTCGATGCGAAACGACAATCCTATTTCATTCACGTAATTCCTCTCTCGCGTCCTCAGTTATTGGCTTGCAACCTGGGAAGCTGGCAAGGCTGGGAAGTTGAAATGAATGGATGGAAACAGGGCCTGTGTACAGCTTCATCTAAACTATAAGGGTCGACATACTACGCCAACTCGAGAATGAACTCTACGCAGTTACTTGAGTGGTCTCAGTGGACATTCATTGACCTCTCAACGTGGTGCCTCACTTTAAGCTCTTTTTTTAATTGGTTTTTAGGGGAAGGAAATGGCGCAGTATCTGTCTCGTATATCGTTGGACACCTGAACCGCGCCGTAAGGGAATTGATAAGGGAGAGACTGAGAGAAGAAAGGAAGAAAGAGGTGCCTTAGTGGAGGGGCTCCGGAATAATTTCCACCACCTGGGGATCTTTGACGTGCACTGACATCGCACAGCACACGGTCGCCTTAGCGTTTTTCCTCCATAAAAACGCAGCCGCCGCGGTCGGGTTCGAACCCGGGAACTCCGGATCAGTAGCCTAGCGCCCTAACCACTGAGCGACCGCGGCGGGTCACTTTAAACTCGCCGGTAGCCTTTCTTCGCACTAAACTAAAAGAAAGTAAAATGACACAAGCTGTAAAGTTTTTTTATTTTAGGGTCTGCCCTGCGATTCCTCATCGCTCCGGTAATATCGTTCAGGGACGCTTCTTGTACGTGCAGAAACAGCTTTAGCCATTCGGCCTCTCTTGAGCCGACGCTAACTGTATATCCTCGTGAGAGTCCGTATACAGTGTACTATACTGGAGCTCCTTAAACGCACCACTCGTGCAGCCTAAACGCTCTCGAAGATTACGGAGTACTTGCAAAAGCCGTGCAGAAATAACAGTTAGACACGGCGGCTGCACCTTGCCCGATCTCATAGAAACGCCGAGATTTAAACGAAGAACAAAAAAAAGGAGAGATTTTGATTTACGCTTGCAAAGCGCACACTTTTGTTCAGGCCTGACGGAAGTGCGTAGCTTTCGACAGGGGTGCACCGTTCTAACTGGGACGGTACGCATACAGCTATGTAGCGCCCCTCCCTCTCCCTCTTCCTGCGTTCGCAGGGAGGGAACACCACGTGCGTCAATAAATCACGCTTTGTCGCTGCATCGAGCGGTCGTGCCGACGTCGAAGCCCCGCGTGTAGCGGGAACCTGTAGCGCCGCCCTCTATAGCTGGGCTCCCGGAACAAGCGTTCAATACCTGGTCGCTTAACGGGATGCAAGCGAGGCGCGGTGGGCATAGCGCGAACGCGTGGCGGCCTCACGGCGTGCACTACCGGTTGCGTTAGTTATCGCACGTTCGCTAGACACTATCAGTCATCTCGACACCCGACCATAGCGTAGGAGGTTAGGCCGCGAAGGCCGGAAAGACGATTGCTAGTGCTGCCTCTATTATTTGCGCGACACCGGGAAACGATGTGTGGCGGAAACCCCGGTGTAAGACAGATATTCAGTACTATTGTGATAACCACATGCGGGAACACGTTATGATCTGCTGCCCTTCTGATGACTCCATGTTTCCATGTGTTGCCTGGCTGTGAAGAGCGTGCTGAATTTCAGTCGAAGATGTAGGTGGGCCCGCGGGCAATATGTAATGAGTTTTTGTTGATTGTGTGCTGACTATAAGTAGAAGTACGCTATTGGCCGTTAATAATAGTTTTCGTGTCAAAACATAGGATTAAAAGAGTAGCTTCGCTTATTCGTGGTGCATCATGAAGACTTGAGGGAGTGGTCGCGTCGTGGCTTCGAGACAAATGTTCAATAGCGTTGCGTTAACCACATGAAGATTTTATGCTTTGAATAACTGCTCTTCTATTGACTTTACGTTCACGTGTATTGCGTTTCTATGTAAAGTCTATTGAATTTCACTACAGGCTGATGAGGTCATAGGCATCGAAAGAAAAGCTCTTTTTTTTTTCTCGGTACAGCTCTGTAACTGTAATCAAAATGCCGTGTTGATATTCTATTCACATTATATTGCAGTTAATTTTCTTCATGTTATCTTGGTGTTCCATGTGGTTACTTGCAGACGGCTTAATTCTGAAGAACCCTTTCTCCTGGACAAATGTATGCATAAAAACAGTGGGACTCAGGTTAGGAGCGGTATCTTGTTAAGCTCTTCTCGGTGGATATTCTTGTTCAATGCATGCAGTCCATGTTCCGCTCTTACTGAGCTATTTCATTTTTTTTAAAAGAAGGAAAGAAGCAAACAAGCACAGTTTACTGGATTCAGTCCGAGCCCGTATTTGCTTCGGAATGCGCTCGGTGTGTGCAAGATGTCAGACTCCCGTAAATATTATCTCTAAATGCATTCTCCTATCTTGCAGAAATGAACAGGACTGTGGTCAACATAAAGATGCGCTGAATGTCTAAAACACTTTTTCCTTAGGGTCAGTTCAGTGTGAAGTTAATTAGAACGCAGCGGCAGGACACCTGCAACGCGTCCTTAAGAGTCATAGTTTTTGAAGACACCGAGAGGTTATTCGTGTATACCCTATTACAAAAACCGGAATAACATTTGGTTCTCAAGAATGACTTTTGAGTAGGGACGATAACCCAAGTGCTAATTATGCAAGGAGAACATATTTCTTTTCATGCGTACATCCTGGACCTGAAATGATTGTTTCAACAGCAAAAAAAAAAAAGAGATGAAACTAAGCATCTGTACCGTAGAATACCGAGCTTAATGTACTAACATCGCGAAGGGGTTCTTACCTCGAAGTTCCGATGATGGTAGCTAGAGAAGAGGCCGTGATTTGGCCGACGTAATTAACGGTGCTTTGGGTTACAAAGACTGCTCCGTATAGCAGGACATAATCGAAGGAGTGGACGAGATAGCTATCAGTAAGGCCTGAGAACACGAGAACGTAGCAGACCGTTTCACACCACTTATCTCAATAGTGAGCTTAGGTCGAGCGATCTGTGGTTGAGATTGCAATACCTGTCTAGCTCGTGTCCTGCGACGATAACCATGAGCAGTGCAATGCGTTTAA
Source organism: Amblyomma americanum (assembly GCF_052857255.1). Lineage (NCBI taxonomy): Eukaryota > Metazoa > Arthropoda > Arachnida > Ixodida > Ixodidae > Amblyomma > Amblyomma americanum. The sequence goes on along the minus strand of NC_135505.1, from coordinate 114,143,626 downwards.
GTAAAGGAGACACGTGCAATCTGTAGCCACCATAACCGAAAAAGAGGAATGCCAACCTTAGTGCTCGCCTGATTTCGAAAAGGTCTCGCGGATCGGACCTCCTCTCCAGAATGTCTGCGTTTTCCTTTTCTCTTGTAATTATCGCTCCGTACTCATTCGTCGCGTAGGAACTCCCGGGGCGAAACGAACGAGGGAGAGAGCTTTCGTTTCAAAAAGATCACCGCCCTTCGGCGAAGGTCACCGCGTGTCCCTCGAGCATTTAGCGTATGCATGCATGCACTGTTCCGAACGGCATTTCATTTCATTTCAATGCAGGTATGCTCGGGTTCTTTCCCCTCGTTCTCTCGTTCTATTTATTTTTATTCATTTCTTGGTTTGTTTACGGCCGTTTTTTTCGCCCTCCGTCGCCGGGGTCCATTCTTATCTCCGACATCAGGGCAGACACAGATCGCTGCGAGTTATTGGCTCAGCCTTTTTTCTTTCCTTTCGTTCTCTTCCTGTTTTGTTTCTTTCTTTCCTTATTTCTTCTTTCGTTCTTCTTTCTTGCTTTCTGTTTCTGCAGCAATTCGTTCGCTCAGACCGAGAAGCTGGCACCGATTGCCTCGGCACATGCGTACGCTCCACAGGGCTTGCATTCCTCGCAGCCTTGTTGTCTGTAGCTGTCTCTCCTCCTTTCCCCTAACTTTTCTCTCTCTCCCACCTCCACAGAACAGCGGCGAGAAGTGACGCTACTGTGCGTTCACCTTTCATTAAGCTGTCAAGTGTAGGGCGCATGTTATACAGTGCAGACGCCGAGGGAAGGCGCTGGACGTCTGATCGCTACTGAGTGCTTGCGCTTGTCTCCGGCCGGCACCGCATAGCAATAACAGTCGACGCCGGTCTTTCTTTCGCTTTTACTAACTTTTTTTTCCCGTCGTGCACTGGGTGGTGTGAAGTTGGAGAGATGGTACTTCTTCTTTTCGAACTTATTTCTGTTCGTTTCGGTCTTCCTACACTGCACTGACCCACCGTACCCCAGCTTCTTTCTGTTTCTGTGCAGGCCACACTTATCCCCCGCTAGGGTATTGCCAGTCACAGACAGTGTTCTTTTGTCCCATATATATATATATATATATATATATATATATATATATATATATATATATATATATATATATACTATATATATATATATATATATATATATATATATATATATATATATCTAGACACTGCTACGGTCGACTGTTCTTTTTTTCTCGCACATCGCACATAGAGGCGTGAAGGGCAGTGCACAGTCTTCTTACGTTCCACTGCCCACAGCGCTGAAGTGGCTGGTTCCTCACGAGTCTTTGCCGAGCCTGGCACTTCCGCTGTCCGCCTGGATGGCTGCCGTCATTACGAATGACGTCGCGTCCGTGAAGGGTCCTTCTAAAGTGCGCTCCGTTCCTGAGACACTGTATCCTAGCACAAGACTGTAGCGTTGGCTTTGAATGGCGGCGCGGAATGCACTGCAGTGATGTGCTGCCCTCTAGCCCGGGCCTCTTGGAGACGACCCTTGCAGCAAAGTGTGAGCAATTCCTGGAGCGACGTCTTTCAGTGGTAGTTAGTCTCCGGGTCTTCTGGAACTTGTTACAATGCAAGAAAGAGGTTCTTTTTTTTTTGTAGGTGCTTGGAGTAAGTGCTTTCTCACGTCAACGGAGAACGGGTTTTGTAATTCGTCTAATAACACCTCGCTTTTGTCCCAAGCGGCACAGGTAATCAACAATGCTAATCGCATGCTAGGTTACTTACGTCGCAATTTTTTCAACGTTCCTTGTTCTTTGAAACTTTTGCTATATAAGACACTAATTCGTTCCAAACTGGAGTGTGCAGCATCAGTCTGGGATTCCTACCTATGGTTTGGTTGGTTTATGGGGGTTTAACGTCCCAAAGCGACTTAGGCTATGAGAGACGCCGTAGTGAAGGGCTCCGGAAATTTCGACCACCTGGGGTTCTTTAACGTGCACTGACATCGCACAGTACATGGGCCTCTAGAATTTCGCCTCCATCGAAATTCGACCGCCGCGGCCGGGATCGAACCCGCGTCTTTCGGGCCAGCAGCCGAGCGCCGTAACCACTCAGCCACCGCGGCGGCCGGATTCCTACCTATGACATTCATATTAATGCTCTTGAGATGGTTCAAAACAACTCTGTGCGTTTCATTCTCACAGCTTACAACCGCACTGCAAGCGCAACTACAATGAAATCTAGTCTTTCTCTTCCATTGCTGTCACTTCGCCGCTAAGTGTCTCGTGTCGCTTTGTTTCAGAAACTGTACCATCACCCCATACTGCGCGGTCGCCTTATCCCACAGCCATTTTATGTATCCAATCGTACTGATCGTTCTCATAAAGTCGGTTTTGATTCGTGTAATACCGAATATTTTTCTCATTCATTCTTGCCGCGTACCTCACGCGACTGGAATCACCTTCCCGCGGATATTGCCGACCTTAATAATTACGAGATGTTCCGCAAAGCCCTAGCTAGCATTGCATACTCAGGTGTTATTTAAATTTGTCCCTCTGCTGTATTTTCCTAAGTTTATTGTTGTTTCTTCCACTCCCCCTCTTTAATGCCTCGGGCACTGAGGGGCACAATAAATAAATAAATAAATAAACAAATAAATAAAATATTGGAGACAGATGGTTTCACATTGGCCCATTGTAGGACCATCATTTGCGATGCATTTTCAATATTGGCTCGATTATCTGTGCTGCTTGGGGTGTGTGTCTGGCTGTAAACCTTACACTGGCGCCGTGGCGTACCGCAAGCTGAATTGCTGATGGGCCCTCACGAGGATAGCGCCGCTTCACGGATGCTCCAGTAATTAAGAAATTCGGGCCAGATTAGTACGTAACTGGACTCAATTTCAGTCGAGGTGTTCAACATTGTCCCAATTAGTACCGCGCTGCCACCTAGATCAGAACCGTCGTCTTAGTGACCAAGGTGCACTTGGAACACGGGGGCATTTGTGGGGTATTTTATTTCTTGGGTCGATGATGAAGCGGCAAGGGACTGGGACAGGGGTGCACTGGCAATAAACTTTTGACGTTTTATGTTTTGTATTCGATCACTCCGCTATCTTTATTTTCTTCGTTCATTTTTTTCCTGTGCCGGCCGGAGATTTTTTCCTTGGATCTCTTACGGCTTCGCCCACGGCCTGTTCCGACTTCGTATGGTTTTGTATTATTTTCTTGCGGTGGCAGCAGCTTGGCGGCTGTCGTCTGCGGCGTCACGATCTGGCTCACGCACTCGGCGCGCAGCAAGAGTAGGCCCGCAGACGTTAACGCCGCAGAACAAGAAAATAAGGCACGAAAAAAAAAAAGAAGTGCGTGAGACCGAAACAAGCATATGTCGACGAAAGCAACGAAATTGCAGAGAAAAAAGGAAAAAGAACTAAAGGAATAGAACCGTGTGCTTTGGCAAGTCGGCCGTGAACTTGCGATTTGGGTTGGCAACCATTAACCTGCAGGAGGTGCTGCGTCTGCTTTGAGTTCTCCTTGTCGTCTGCACGTCTATTTCCTTTTTGTGGTTACGTCGTCTGCCCGCCCTCCTGTTTTTTGTTTGTTGTGTTTCCTTAGTTCGTAGTCATCTGCGGCCATTTTCGCATGGCAGTCTGCGGAGGCGGTCGCGTCAAGGAAGTGTTCCAGCCATTGGGAAAATAAATACATAGCGAAAGCAAAGCCTTTTTTTATCCGTGACTCTCTTTATTCGTGTTTACTCTTCACCGAGCTTTTGTTCAAGCAGTTTGCTCCTATGTTCCTTAGCTATCCCCCCGCACTCGCCCACCACCGCTCTTAACATCTGCTGTGGTGTCGTGGGATGTGCACATCCGGTCGTCTGCTAGGGCATCTACTGTAATACCTTGAAGTAGCGCCAGGAGAGGTGGGGTGAAGAGGGGTTACATTCTTACTGCGGCTTGTCCGGTCACAGTGGGGTCTTCAGTGTAGAAATTGAAAAGTAGTCCGTTAACTTGAAGCTGACAGACGGCGAGATGATTTAGGCAATAATGGTGCGCTGACTTTTAACATTATACAAGTAAGACATTTTCTAACTCTTTGATCTTACTGAGAAACCCTTTGTGTTGTCAGCACGTGTCGGAAATCCGGCTATCTAATTGACAGAGGGACCAGAGGCAACCTAGTGCCGCAAGAGGACCTCTGGTGGTATTGAGATGAACTTCTCAGCGCCGTAAAAACGTGGTTACGGCGCCTTTATTAGCTGACTACTTTGCTCATAGGCAGTGCCACCATCTACTAATGTGGCCGCTTGCGGACCGTGTGCTAAGTGGTTGCATGTCACGTTCTTGTTTTTGTTCATAGTTTCGTATCCGGTACGCTTGAAGAACACTGCGCTGAAACAACTTGAAAGAGTCGTGTATGTCTTGAGCCTGAGGATTCGAGCAGAAACACCCCCCCCCCCCCCCCCCCCGGCAGAGTCTTTCTTGTGAGGGCCCTGACGTGATCTATCTTGTCTCCGGAAGTGGACCGCGTGCGAAACGGGTCAAATCAAAGAACTTTTCAAACGCCCCGGTCTGCGCTAGCCCGCCACGCCAGTAACTGGTCACTCTCGACCTGTTCTGTTTGCCTCACGCATGATAGCATGAGTAGAGGTGATTGCAACGGGCGTCCGTTTCAAGAACGGAGCTGAACTCTCGGTCGAGGGCGCCTTCCTTCTACACCTCTCTTTCCTACGCCATCGAGCAAAACCAAAAAGGGGGTCAAAAGAAACCTTACTTTCAGTTCTCTGAGCACCTTTCAAGTTCTTGCCTCCCACGCTTACTGTTTCAACTCAACTTGGGGAAGAACTCCGAGACTGTGTCCCACTTGGAATGCGACCGCTGCGAAATCCGCACATAGTTTCGTTTTCCTCGTGAGCAGTTTTCATTGTCTCGTCCGTTCGCTCTCTGTACGGTTATTTCTGGTTCCACTGACCATCCCGCAGGCTCTTGTGCATGGCGGTTCGCTTTACATAACCTCTAGCGGAGTTAACTCGGAAGGCATACGCTGGCTGTTGCGCTCACCCAGTTGCTTCATTCGAAGACGAGAAGAAAACCCGTTCTCTTCGTTGAATCCGACTGCTTAAAGAGAGAGAGAGAGAGAGAGAGGAGAAGAGGGCGGTAGCAGACGACTCGCTTTGAAGAATCGCACCATCGTCTGCCACGGGCGAAAGGATCGTCTGCTGCGCGTTTCTGCTTGTTTTGCTATACGGCTGCGCCTTCCTCTGCTCCGCCGTCTGCTCTGGTCAGGCAGGTCGTCTGCTATTCAGGACACGCGCCGCCATTTTTAGGCCAAGTTGGCCCGAGAAAGGGAGGGGGGGTCGGCACGGCGGTGGCGTTAGACGGTGAAGGGTGTTCGACCGGCCGGCCGGCGAGTCTGCGGCTTTGGCTTTGACTTGGATCGGCCGGCGAGCGGCCGAATCGAGGGCGACCCCCTCTCGCCTGCCCTCTCGAAGACGTGCGTTCTTTTGGTATCTGGGTCACGGAATTGTGCGACGCCGCCTAATCTTTGTTGCCTGGCTGCTCTGAAGCTACGGGCAGCGTCTTCGGCCGATTTCGCCCTGTTGAAAGCGCCTTCGCCCTTATCTCTCTAGTACTCCCCGGTTTTCGCATTCGTGAGGAAGGGGTTTTTAGGCCTCGTTAAAACCTGCCGAACTTCAGGCAAGAATTTCGATGCTGGGGTGCCGCATGGGTTTGGGCGATCAATTAAGCGGGCATTGATTGCAGGTCGATAACCTCTGGCGCTTCAGAGACTTTATGGCCGAACGCGCGTGGCTAATCGACCACTCCTGGCACTTTCGCAGATTTCATGGCAGGTGGAAAATTTTGAGAATGTACCACGTTTCCAAATCATATAGAGGCGGTTAGTGATGTAACCGTAAACGCTCTTGCCGTTGGTCGGGGAGCTATTAGACTACATTGAATAATTGTGAATTATCTAATGGAGTTTGTTTTGGGTTAATACATCTGCTAATCTTTCTCTGATCCAACGCAACCGCTAATTGACGGCGAAGATATTAGTATATTACCATCCTCGTTCCTGTTTGCGAACTTTACTTAGTTTTTTTTTTTGTTTTTGTTACCGACGTGCTCAACCCTGATACATAGCGATTCGCGATTCGCAAAGAAAGTTTTCGTAATTTCTGTTCTCCATTCTGCAACTGCCAGTGCGTAAGGTGCTTTCTTTTTGGTTGTTTTTGTTGTTGTTTTCAACACCTATTCTATTTCATGCCGTTCTTAGGCTATTCATTAGATTTTATTTTTATTTACTGACACAAGTGTTTTTGTTCTGTGATCAACTTGGGTACATTAAGCGCTCAAAAAAGAAAAACTCTTGCGACTTCTTAAAACTGCGTTACTCATGAACTACATTTTCATCTTCAAAATGTGTGTTCTATTTTCAAAATTTTCAAGCATCATTCTGTTGTCCTTCGTAGCAAAATGTTCTTACATACTCTAGACCTTCGCAACATATGAATGCTTGCATATCGCAAGCGTATGCGAATATGTTTGCAATATATGTTTTCCTTTTGTCGTGCAGTGTGACAGTGAACGTGTACGTAGCGATAATTTTATGTTATGTGTGTTGGCTAAACGCCGCACATTAAAATTATTTTCATATTGTGAAAACTGGCAGGAGTCCACTTGATCTATCGGCCTCTGTAATCATTCGATGTTATATTAACAAATTTGTGTCGCATCCTATTCCATGTCCGTCTATACAAAGCCGCTAGTATTCGGTTCTTTTTTGTTTTTGTTTTGTTTTTGCGTTTTCGCAGCTATATTTCCTAATCGCTGCATGACTTGCCTTCGCTGGAAGCGTTCTACCGCACGTTAGTGCTGCTAAACTTAGCTTCTATATATTTCGCCACTCACTATTCGCCACCTTACATGCGAAACGGGCTCCATTATTACTTAGCCCTATTTCTCTGTATACTCATGGCGAAGCGATAACGAAAAGGTCTGAATCAATACAGCTCGAAGTATATGCCTTCCCAACTCGATCCAATTTAGTGCGCGCTAAGCCATAAGTTGATTACGTCATCATCTTTCCAGATCGTTTGGAACTCGTCCCGAAACCGCCTGCTATTAGAATTCTGTGTTCACTACGTAGCCAGATAAAGAAGGTTGTGGGTTCGTTGGCATACCCGCGCTTCTGAAGTGGTGGCTCCGGCTTGATCGAGGATAGTCCAACCGTATATGATCGTTCCGGAAGGACTGCGTTGCCACCAGGTCAACGTTATTCATTTACTCGGTTCAAGTAGTTGGACCTCGTTATAACGAAGGTGAAGACGCCCGGCGACTACTTCGTTATAGCCGTGACTTCGTTATAGCCCTTGTTGACCGAGCTTGCAAGGGGAATCGTCATTCATTCGTTATATCCATTATTTCGTTATAGACCGTTTCGTTATAACGAGTTCTGAATTTATGTCGCTCATCGTCCAGACAGTCGCAATTTCCTGCTGCTTCTCTAATGTTCCCCTAATTGCGCGACACACTCTGTCTACTTATCAGGCTCACTGCGTTTGGTAGCACTTTGCACATAGGCTCAGTTCGTTCGAGAATACAAGTTATATTTCTTGTTGAAGTCATAACATCGTCATACACGGCGTTCTTTAATACTGGTTGAGCGTTGTGTGCATGTATTCCCCCAAGTTTTATCTTTAATTAGACTTGGCGATGTTGTTGTGATAGGCAATTTTCGTTTGTACTTGTCTGGCGCTCCGAGCTCTCATCCTATGAATTGCAACTCGTGCAGAAGCTTTTTCTCGGGAGCCAAGCAGAAAAACTTTTACTGTTTTTATTATAATTCTGGAGTAATTCTTAAATACGAGATTTTTTGCCCCGCACCGTCCACGCCTGGAACAATTTTTTTTAAGATAGCTATTTCTGTGACTCCCTCAACGTTGTCCACATTATTGCGCAACTAGATTTGCAGACCTAGCGTTATTGAACTGTCTCAGTTTCTGGACATAACATGGATTCCGCGGGCGTGTTAAGCGCATTTCGTGTCGAACGTCTGCCGTGCATACAGCCGTCCTATTATAGCAACTCGCTCGCTAACATTTCCCCCGCCGCTGCTGGTTCCAATAAGTGCGCTCTTTGAAACCTGCATAAATTAATCTCTAAGAAACCTGGCGGATTAAACAGCCTGCCTTATATTGATTCGAGAAGAATATGTAATGTTGCCGACGGACGAGCTCTCTAATGCAGAGGCCTGCATTGCACGGCCTTCGCCTCGTATGCAATGGGTGCGACTGAGACGTCGCGAATTGGGGCTGGAGCTATCTTTCCGATGGCGAGCCTGTGCACTGCATCTCGGGTTCTCTCTTTCTTTAGCTCTTCCTTCTATCCCCTGTTTTCTGCTGGTCTTTCTCTCTCTCTCGTGGCGGTGTACGTGCCGAGAAAGCGATGCCGATTTTGATAGCACTTCTATTCCGGCTGGAATCGGGGAAGAATTATTACGTAAAGTGCGGGGTTTTCGTCGGAACTATGCGGGACATCGGATTTGATACTGCGCCGCCCGGTGGTGCTCTTAAGCCGCGCCCGGCGATCTTAAACTTTTGTGGGGCGAGGGGGGTAGTCCTGCTAACCCCCTCGAGAGAGTAGACGCAGACGCTGGCGGTGCAGAGCGAGACATATTGCGTGTCCCTTGACCTAATCTGGCGGCCTGTGCATTTTTTGACAAAAGCTGTACATACGGGCGTTGACTGCCCCGGACGGTGAACGATACTGCAGCCATGCACGCAACTTAAAAGCAGTTGTTTACAAGGCAGCAGCACCCAAGTTTCTGTGTGGCTATGCGTGTCTGTGTCTGTACGTGTATGTGCGTGCCTGTGTGTATGTGCGTTCTCCTGAGTGTGTATAAGTACTCGTGTGTGTGTGTGTGTGTGTGTGTGTGTGTGTGTGTGTGTGTGTGTGTGTGTGTGTGTGTGTGTGTGTGTGTGTGTGTGTGTGTGTGTGTGTGTGTGTGTGTGTGTGTGTGTGTGTGTGTGTGTGTGTGTGTGTGTGTGTGTGTGTGTGTGTGTGTGTGTGTGTGTGTGTGTGTGTGTGTGTGTGTGTGTGTGTGTGTGTGTGTGTGTGTGTGTGTGTGTGTGTGTGTGTGTGTGTGTGTGTGTCATACCTGTATTTTATTGATGTATAAAACAGGATTAGCGCCGCTAGAGAGCATTTGGGCGGAGTGAGTCCGGAATTACTCGAAATGACGAAAGGTATCTGGGCGAGCTTGATGTTTACTGCGTATCATCCTTCGAACAGTTTTGCATCAGTAAGATGTTTTCTATCTGCACAGTCACTCGAGCTTCATACCCTTGCTACCGGCTTAGAAAATTCCTCCGGATTGATTCCTTTTGTTTTTATTTTTTTAGGAGGAAGGCCTGCCGTTATCTGGCGTAAAAAGGTAGTTCGTCAGAAATTGATCGTGCCGTACATCAGGTCTGGATCGCCAACACAGAACACGCGGCAGCACCTTGAAGCCTAATTATGTTCATTCCTTGATCGGACGCTTGTCTTACAAGGCAAACACTTTCCGGAAAGCGTTGTCTCGTTGAATGGTGGTAGTTTAGTCAATTTATTCTTTTAAACTTTTGATGTCATAGTATATTTTTACAAATTAGTTCGAATTCGCATTTTGATCGCCATGTTTGTCTCCTGACGTCCTGTTCATCTTCACCCCTGCCGTCTTGTTACAAAACACAACGCGATATATAATGCCCATAAGTAGAGACTTGTAATCTAACCTTACGGCTAATGACGGTGGTCGTTCAGCTAGCGCTAGGCTATTAGGCGAGTTCGATCTGGCCATTTGAAGCTCGAATGTGCGCGACGTCACCTTGGCCTTCGCGCCAATTGGCTGCGCTCATTCCACCACGTGACCGACGTCACTCCGTCTTCCTCAGCCCCCCCCCCCCCCCCCCCCCCCCCCTCCCCCCTCCACCCTCCCTCATCTCTTTTTGACCGTCGCACTTGGGAGGTACATATGTTTCTTGGCGACGGAATCTTCTAACTCTGGCCATTGTCCTGTCTTCGTGTACAGATACATCGCCGTTCTGAGCCCCCCCCCCCCCCCTCCCTCTTGTCTCCCTATATATATGAGTATTTTAGCGAGAAACTTACATTGTCTGGACCTGACTTTCGGTTTTCTTCGAGTAGATCTTGTTCCGAGGTTCTCCTTAATGTCAGAGCGAAGGCTTTTGTAATGTCACCTCTAACGGTCGGTGCCCTCTTCCCTTGCGCCGTAGAGAAGTCCATAAAAGCAAGCTTGCTCGCGACATTTGCACTTGAGGCGTGAGGTGACCATCTGTATCTTGGGCTCGCATTGGCGAATGTCGAAGAGGGAGACGTAAGATGGTTGACGGTTCGTGAGACGCCGAAATAGCACTGTACGCTGTGAAATTCACCATAATGCAGGACTGCGGATTAATTAGAAGCACGACCGGAGTATAGCACAGCGCGCGCTACGGTCGTTGTGCATGGACGCATTTCCGCAGTTCATTTTCAGCGAAATGTGGCCGGCCCTTACAAAAATGGTCTATAGACAGTCTGTAGACTTCTTATAGACACTGTTGCCTTCCTATTGATATTTCTTTTGGTCTATTAATAGTTTATAGACTGTCTATAGAAAAAGTCTACTGAAAGTGTATGGCCATTAATCTACAGATTGTCTATAGACTGTCTGTAGCAATTGGAATGCCCATAGACTGTTCTGTAGGGTTTGTCTATAGAGAGTCTACAGACTCTATAGACAGAGGTCTATGGACAGTCTATAGACTGTCTAAAGAAATTTTTTGTAAAGAGAGATTCAGGCCGTGAAATCGTCTTCGACAGCCGAACGCCCCACGTCGCCATAAGACAAGCTCTGGAAGGCAAGAGTATGTCGAGAGCTCCTGGGAACAAGCTATCGCGAGGTATTCGTTTAAAGCTCCACATTAAGCTCTATAAACTCTTTTTCTCGTCTTCCAATAATTTTTTTGTTAGTATCCTCTTTCTCCGCTGTGAATAATAAATTTCGGGTTAATTCACTGCGGGCCTGCAATGTTTGGAGTTCAGCGGAACAGGAGGGAGTAAAGGAACGCGACATTCCAGCTGGGGACACAACATCGGGGCAAGTTACAACCCGTTAATAGTCGAAATAAAGAGGGAAAAACTTGCTGGGGCAGGGCATGTGATGCGAAGGCAAGATAACCGCTGCTCCCTTAAGGGTATCGGAGTGGATTCCAAGAGAAAGTAAGCGTAGCAGGGGGCGGCAGGAGGTTAGGGGGGCGGGTGAGATCAAGAAGTTTGCAGGCATACAATGAACGCAGCTGGCAAAAGACAGGGTTAATTGGAGACACATGGGAGGAGCCTTTGCCCTGCAGTGGGCGTAGTCAGCCTGATGATGATGATAGTCACTGCATGCTGAAACCCAGGGCGATGTCGAAAAATCGTCGGTCAACCGAGGCTTCGTGACGCTGCCGTAACACACATGACGTCGCTCGCAGAGACGAGACTCTTGGCCAACGCCGAACGAACACTATAGTCATTTTGGTCGATTATGCCACCCGTGGTCAACACCAACGTCGGCTTCTCAACTAGACAGCGAAGATCCACTTCGTGAAGTAACCCCACTCACGTTAATAGCGAGCTTGGCTCGCGGATAGGACGCATACCTCACCGCCCGCAATCGTCCCCATTCCTGACTCTTGGACGGCCATTGTTTCCAGTCCCGGAGCACCGCCAGTCCAGCGAAGTGAACGTGAACGGCTGAAAGCGAAGGGGGGAGCTTTTGTCTTGTCCTTGCGTTGTGCAACGTCCGCGCACGCTTTTTGTTATGGTCGGCTCGGAGCCTATGCTTCCTGGTGTTCGATATGAGTGCGTTTGTTTGTATGTGTGCCTTACTTTCCTGCCAGTCCACTGTAACCTCAAGTTCATCATCCTCTTCCGTCGTATGTCTTCTGTTTGTTTCGATGTAGAAAGAACGTGATGCCCTGAGGTGAGGTCTGGTGCCCCAAAGTGCTTTGACTTCTTCGACCCGTTCATCATTTTCCGCGCTCTTTGATCTTGCGTCGAAGGCGTCGGAGGGGCTGTACGGGAGTAGGCGCGTGTATATGGACCACGTAACTGTGGTCAAACCGCTAGCCATTGTCTTTTGCGTGCCTTAGGACCCGCGAGGATTCAGGTGTGTCGGGTGCCGGAGACGTCTTTTGTGTTCAGGAGATTGTTCCACCATGTTCCGAACTATGGCAGACGTGTCTTCGGCTGTGGTCATCATCAGCCAGATGGTTGTGATGTCCCAGATCGAACTGTTCATCGACGCTCGTTTAGCTCTCCGACTAGCTGCAGTGACTGTTGTACAGTATTTCTAGTTTGGCGTTCCATTTTCTACACATCCCAGAATAGAGTAAGGTCGAGGATGTGCATCTGCTGTGGTCATGACCACGTTCATTGCGCAGTGTCCCATCGAATAAATCGTGTGCACAATCGCTGACTACTCTGACTAGTCGTAGTTACGATTACAAGGAAAAACTATTCTTCCTTTGTTCTCTTCTCGTCACTCCTTTTTTGCTGTGCTCCATTTTTCTTCGTGTGCCTCTAACCGAACACTTGACGGGAACCAAACGCAGTGGTGCCATTGAGGACAAGCATTGTTCATTGTCCACTTTTTTTTAATACGCGTCTCTGGGAGATTGCTGTTCAGTCGATGAGCATCCGTGGTATACTCATACACAATCCATGCATTGACAGTAGGTTCCATACAGTCTCCATAGCGTTGAGTGCTTTAAATGCGAATAAATTATGTGATTATGTGCCCAAGTTGTTGTAAATAACATTGGAATCATTGAAGCATTAGTTCCTTTGAAATCATCGAGTTCTTCAGCTTCTGAATCTAAATTCGCGCTTTTTTCAGCTACCTGCAGGAACGCGCAGCTCGTGTATCAACCTTTATTTTTTCGTCTCCTATAGCACTCACCATTTGTGGCACACAGGACCCGCCGCGGTGGCTCATGGGTTATGGTGCTGGTCTACTGGCCCGAAAGACGCGTGTTCGATCCCGGCCGCGGCGGTCGCATTTCGATTCAGGCGAAATGCTAGAGGCCCGTGTACTGTGCGATGTCAGTGCGCGTTGAAGAAACCCCAGGTGGTCGAAATTATCCGGAGCCCTCCACTACGGCGTCCCTCGTAGCCTGAGTCGTTTTGGGACGCTGAACCGCATAAGCCAAACCATTTGTGGCACTGGTTGGCGGTGCACCAAGCCTCGCCAGACAGACTTTCTTATTGTGACGAGACGCGCCCTTCGGTGAAAACAACCAAGCAGCGCAGGTAATTGGCCAAATATTGGACAACGATAGCTCCACATTGGTTCTTTGTAGGACCAGCTTTTTTCAATACATTTCTAATATTGGGCCAGTGTGAGGCGACCATTTCCCAATATTGGGCCAATTACCTGTGCCGCTTGGCTGTTTTCACCTAAGCGCGTTCGTTACAATAAGAAAGCCTGCGCATTGATTATGAAACTGGTTACTTACGACGCGTTTACCTTGTAGAGCCCTGAAAATAGCGGCTTAAGTTGAGAAACCTAATGAATATATCACAGCTCAGCTTTTGTGTTTTCGCTGCGGGATGGCTACTGCGATGACCCCTCATCCACCGCATGCACCCCACCCCCCTTCCCCCCGCTGGGTGTGACAGATGACCGCCACAGGAGCAGTCCAAGCGTGACAGTCGGGCACGCTGGGGACGCAATAGAGCGCGCAGCGGTATTGCGGGCGCAGATTGTATACGGTCTGTACGCACCACCGGTTCCCAGCGCGAGCCGCTGGGAACCGTTCGGGCGTTGTCCTGTGGCCCCGCCGCGGCGCTTTGTAAGTGTGCCCCGCGCAAGCAGTCCGCACACAGAGGCGGAGGCTGTTCCTGTTTTTATTTTTTGTTTGCCCCTCTGACACGATTGCCGAAAAAAAGAATCACGCGAACGTGAGCCGTAGGAACGAAGAGTTCCAGACACTCACGAAGCCGAAGACGATGGGATTGACGTTTCGTACTTGTCCAAAGTAGAATGAGTTATTACTCCCCTATCATACATCTACTCCACCTAAGATTCCCCTAAACACTGCACCAACATCGTTTCCGCTTCGAGTTGTTGATTAATGGGCTCTCGCCCTACGTTATGTGCTAGCCGCCCCGGCTAGCTCATTTGAGAGACCGACTGCTCCAGTCAGGGTGTGGTCCCGGGTTCGAGCTCTCGACCAGGACAAGTTTCGCTTAAACTACAAAGTTTCTGTGGAAGCTGTATAGCTTTCCTTTGTAGCGTTGTAGCTGAGGTTGGATGGATGGTAATGAGTGAGTACTCCCTTATTACAAATTTACTCCACCTCGGGGGATTCCCCACAAGCATTAGAGCAACAGAACGGACGTGAGGCAGTCGTCTATATTATTGGAGAAAGCGTGGCTCAGTGACTGTGCCTATGTGGATGGTATCTTCATTGCCATCATCGTCACCAGCAGAACTCCGTCCACTAGAGAACATAGACTCTCCCATTGATCTACAATAACCTAGTCGCGCACCATTTGCAGCTAACCCGTCCCATTCTAGTTTCCAGGTCTCCGTCCATATGACTCTCTGTTGCCCTTTGCTGCTTGCACCTTCTCTTAGAATGCGCTCTTTTAACCTAAGGGCTATCTTCTCTCCGTACTACAATCCCTGGTTCTTGTTCTCACCTGTACTGTTAACTCGCGATTATCCCGTAACCGATTCTGCTCCTCCTGTCTCCTAAAGTTACTCCTATCATTGTTCTCTCCTTAGTTTGTCGTGCTGCCCGTTGCGTTAGCTGGCATGTTACTTCTTGTTTTATGTACAGTGTAGGGTGTATTCTGGAATACTGAAGACTCGTCAAGGAAGACCCGTTGTCAGATTTGCATCGTCATCGTGCAAGGGACAGATGAAGTGATACCCACCGTTTTTTTTTTCTCTACTGTATGCTTGGCCGCGTTCCGGGTCAACGACCTCTCCGAGCCCAGCTGAGCAGTGGGGCCATGAACTATGCGACTATAAGTGCCAGAGAACTCTGTTATACGCTCGTCAAAAGAAGACGACGAGAATCTACAAAAGCATTGGTCTTTCTCCCACTTGAAGCTGGTGCACTATCGTTAGGTATTTCGCTGGGGCTCTCGGTAAGTGATATGTCCAGAAGTTCTAGACCAACAGAGCTGACCTCTCTTTTTTGTCTTCAGTGAAAGTTCAAGACTGGAGGGCCATAGCTAGTCGCAGTGTCGTGCCTCCCACACGCAATGTGGCGTGGGAACTTTAGCGACTCTCCGTGAAGGAAACAGGACTAAACATGTTGCTCTAACCATTCGCCTCCTCAATGCGTTATTCCGTTCAGCCTTACAGTACCGATAGAAAGCAAGCGAGTCAACGCTGTACCTCTTCCTTCTAGTGGCCAACAAGCAGCGACACTTCTTTGCAGCTACAATGAAGGAAATAAATGTCTGCGGGGCCAGTCTTGGCATGCAAGCGGTGAACAAATTGTGTGTACCTACGGCCCGCACCTGTCCGAGATTCTACAACGAGTGCAGAGCTCTGAGTCTTGTTATTCGTGACGGCAGGTCACCCTTCATGCGAGGGAGCACCGTCGACAATACTGCCGTTTTGCTTGACACCTCTAACCCCGATTTTCGATGGTGCCTTCACAATTACGAGGGTTGTTCAATAGCTTTTCCCTCTTGTGCTGTGCAACCGTTTTGTTAGGCTGATAGAAGTGAAAGGTGTGGTGTTAACGTTGAGATGTCAGTTTTGGATGACCTCTTTACCAGGTACTCATACAGGTACACATAAACTTATCAGCGACAAGGGTTCACAGGTTCTCTCCAAGCTACCATGTGGCTCACGATAGCAACAGCAAAGGGATTTAGTTACTTCTTCGGCTCGAGCGAAGCGCGTGCATCACATGTGTCTTCACCTTAGGAAATGGCCAGAAGACTTATGGCACCAGGTCCGGACAGTTGCGTGAGGCAGGACACCTGTCCTCACTCTTATGTCAGGGCTTGATAGAATTGTGCAATGCGCTGACGGTGGAGGTCTATTGGCGCTAGTAGGGACAATGTGCAGAATTGCTCTGTTGCTAGAAAAGAGGGTATTGCAGACTTTATTCTAAATGTAACACCTTTTACTTTCATCGCCAGTTAAAAACAGTTACAGCCCAGCACGAAGAACTTACTGAACCCCGTCGCATTTCTCAACAGCCTATACGTGCTGAATGGCGCAACTCCACTCTATACCTGAAGTTTATCTTGCGTCGACCGACACTTGCGATTTTAGCCCGAAGAAGCTCCCACATTTTTTTAGATCCACACGCTATAACATACACAAGCAAGAACCGCCTGCTTCCCGACAGGTGCCTTACAAAATTTCTTTAGATCGTCTATAGACTGTCCATAGACTTCTGTCTGATATATCCGGAGTCTATAAAGTCTATAGCCTCTGTATAGACGAACCCTAGAGAGCAGTCTATAGTCAATACAAATCCTATAGACAGTCTATAGACAATCTATAGATTTATGGCCAAACACTTTAGTAGACTTTTTCTATAGACAGTCTAGACAGTATAGAAATACTGTCAACTGTGAAATAGAAAGTGCAGAAATATGTGTAGGAAGTTAATAGAGTATATAAGAAGTCTATAGACTGTCTACAGAGCATTTTTATAAGGAACGTTGGCTATAGACAATCTATAGATTTATGGCCAAACACTTTTGTAGACTTTTTCTCTAGACAGTGTAGAAATACTGTCAACTGTGAAATAGAAAGTGCAGAAATATGTGTAGGAAGTTAATAGAGTATATAAGAAGTCTATAGACTGGTTACAGAGCATTTTTATAAGGAACGTTGGCTATAGACAATCTATAGATTTATGGCCAAACACTTTTGTAGACTTTTTCTCTAGACAGTCTAGACAATGTAGAAATACTGTCAACTGTGAAATAGAAAGTGTAGAAATATGTGTAGGAACGTAACAGCGTCTATAAGAAGTCTATAGACTGTCTACAGAGCATTTTTATGAGGAACGTTGTCGAGTTACGGCTCGGGTGAACACATGTTCCTGCGGTATACGCGTTCCCTTCTTCGTCGTTCTCACGAGACGGTGTTATTTTCCCCTCTTTCGCACTCCTTTGTCGCTTTTTCTAGTCCTCTCGTGATTTTTTTTTCTTTTTATTTTTACTTATTGCCCCTGATGACGCTAAACGGCGGTCCCCTCGCCCGTTTTAGGTCACCTCAGTGTATACGTCCAGGCAATCTCTCCTAAGCGTGTGCGCGCGGAAATAGAAGTTAATATGTATGGCGCGCAATTCATGAGGCGAGCGGCGGGGATTTGGCGGGCGGGGGAGAGGCGAGGAGGGGGGTGACTGCAGTCTGTGCCACCCTTTCGGCCGACGACTAGACAGTGGTCGGGGGAAGACCAGCTCTTTCTTTTTTTATACTCTTCTTTCTCTTATCTTCATTGCCGGTTCTGTTTTTTTCCTCGGTTTCTTCTTTGTTTTTTTCTTTCCTTTTCTCGCTTTTTCCTCGTCTTCGGCCTTCCACGACTTTATTTTTTTCCCCACATTCCTGAAAAACAGGTTGCACGTGAGCGGGGTGGTAGCTAGGATGTACTGCTGTTCCTCACAGCTTTATTTTTTGCTCTTTGCTGTTTGGCGAGCGACGCTGGAAAAAAAAAAGAGGCTGGGCTTCCATACTCCGCTTTAGAGAGCGCTGTCTTGCTGCCCAGTCACGAGGAGACGGCGTGAGAGACTGTCGCCGTCACGTGATGCCCCTCTTTTTTCGCTCCCTTACTCACTTCGTCTATCTTTTCTCTTCTTTTGGTCGTTTTCTTTCCGTAGTTTTAACTCCACACACACACACACACACACACACACACACACACACACACACACACACACACACACACACACACACACACACACACACACACACACACACACACACACACACACACACACACACACACACACCAATCGTACCGGTACGTCTCTCGCACGACCTTGTCCTTGTTGCGGCTGAGTACGTAAGCGTCGCGGCCTCATTTTGGCACGTTCTTGTCCGTTGAATCAGTTCAGTTCGCCAGCGTACGCAGGTTTTTTCTTTCGGGAAGGAAAAACAAAGAAAGTACTGCACCATTCAGGTACGGACACATTATGTTCTCTGCTGGGAGTAAGGAAGCCCTAGAAGATTCCTACTTTGCGGCATACAGGCAGGTCCGCTTCCCGTATCGGTGTCTTAAAAGAAAATCGATTTTTTTTTATGTTTTCACCAGAAAGTAAATAAAAGCAACCATTAGGACCGCAGGCGTAGAGATCGCGGCTGCATCATACTTCGGCAGTCTTCGACGTCGACATTTTCCGACGGTCGCAGAGCGTGCTTCTCAATGATGCGAAAGGAGCTTCCGATGTCAGTGAAGTGTTGTGTTTTTATGGTATAAAATTAATACGAACTCAATACAGACTTAGGTCCTGATGTGAACGCATTATGCGTTTTTGAGAGCTAAGGAAGCTGGTGAGTGTTCCTGCCTTAATACGTGCAAAGAGTGCCCTTCATACGTCGGCATTTTTAGAGGAGATATATATGTTTTTCTGTGTGCTTTCAACAGAAAGTAAATAGAAGCACAATAACCAAAGCTGGCGGCGTTGAGGCTGAGGTTCAGGAAATATCGGCAGGTATTTTTCCATAGTTGCAGAGTGTGGATCAAAAGGGAGCGAGAACTATGTCAGACACGTGTAAGATGTTGTGCTTTTATTTTATATAAGCTAAGTGCAGACGCAAGAGTTCAGTATGAAGGCGAGAGTAGTGAGTGCACATTTCATGAAAGACGCCGAGCACAAATTGAAGTGGCCCTGTCAGATTACTGCATTCTAACGACGGAGGCGCCATTTTCAATGAGAATGCAGTTTTTATAAGCTAGAAAATGGCAAAATATGGAGTACACCAAGCAGCACACTGCAGGCAATCGGCCCAATACTGGAGGTATACTGGCAAAGGCTGGTCTTGTAGAGAATCAGTATCCTCATTTCCAACATTTCCAATATTGGGCTAATTACCTGTGTCGCCATCATTGACCGGAAACCAATCGGACCCAACATCAGCACATGTCTGTACCGAAACACCGGGCGCAAAGGCCTGGAATAGTCACTGCAATCTGTTCAATTTCTGACGGGGTGCCTAATGATCAGTGGAGAGCTGCAGCTTTAGACCACGCCAGGTTCACACATTGTACTTCATTCCTGTTCAGTAACGGATAGCGTTTGTCCGGCTTCTTTCGGGCTGCCTCTGCACGGGCTTTCCTTTGTGTCCGGTAGTTTCGGTTTCGTGTACTCTATCGCAGGCGTCCGAGGGTGCTTATCACTTAGATTAGCTGCAACTTGAACCACCAATACTTTTTTTCAGAGCACTAATAGTGACCTAGAACGCGTTATAGGGAAGGTCGATGTTAATTACATGATTGAAAAAAATTAATCAACGCGACAAGGCAAAAAAAATTAGATGCTGTATTGTCGAAAACACTAGTGGCATATACAGTTTAAAAGCAACATCCAACTTTGAGAAGATGTCGTGCAAAATTGAAACAGTACTATCTACAGTACCCTGCGAGTTTGTCCTCGGCAGCGCATTCGAATCCTTTATCGGGCTCGGGAAAATCACTATTTTAGCAAATTAATTGGGCAGTGGTAGCATCCAATGCTTTTGATATCCCCACTACTTTATACATAGGGCGGCTCCTTTAGGTAACCGTTTCTGTTAATGAATTCCAGCTTTGATATATAATTACACGAGCTGTACCGACCACAGTTTGTAAAGGCGTTACCGGTGCGCCGCATTGTCAACTGTACCGCCTTTCGCACCTAGCGAAAGCACTGCTCGGTAGAGATAGTGTTTTATTTTTGTTTTGTTTTGTTGGTCGTTTCCCATCACGCTATATATCATGCGTCCCCATTAAGTGCGCGGTTCTATAGATTCCGGCCAGGATGTGGTAGGCTGCATGCTCTACAAATCTCGCCCCTCTGCGCTCAGTGAAAGCACTTCTCCGCTCTCCAAGCTGCAGCGCTGTTTTCAAGGGGTGACGTGAAGGGGGTAAGGGGAGGCCTAATTGAGTCTCCGCGCATGGAGTGTACCGATAAAAGGCAGCGCGAAACGCAGGGAGTCGTGCCGATAACACCCGCCGCCGCCGCCGACACCCCCGCGCCCTCCCCGCTGTCTAGGCTGCGTTGGGTGTACGCCGACTCGCCTCCTGAGCTGGCCTTGACACTGGACCGCACGTACAAGGTCGTGGCGCCGCCGTTGGACGCCGGCCGGGAGTCCTCCTCCTCCTCCTCCTCCTCCTCCTCACTCTCTTCTACCTTTCCTGCTGAAGGAAAGAGAGAGAGAGAAACGTATGGATCGGGCAAATGTTGGGAACGATCGGATGTACGTACGCCTATCGGGCTGCACCGATGTTGGACCAAGAAAAAAAAATGATGGAAAAAAGAGATGGTTCCAGTTTCGATAGTGGATCCTGCTGTGCGCGAAACGAACCTAATGCCTGGAATAAAGATGCGTGCCAGGCCCTGGGTGTAAACACAGCAAGGACGAATTTATGGACGGGTTTGTAGGGGAAGAACGGGTTTTCGGAAAATGAGTGTTGCCGGGAACTTTTCGATACGCACAGCACAATTTATCTTTTTTAGGTTTATCTGCAGAAAAAAATATTGTGGGGGCAATAATTGTAGGATTACTTTGATGAAAAATTTCTTGAATTCTAAGTCGCTGCACCAATACCGCCGCCTTAGACAATGCCAGCAAAATAACGCGCCTAACCATAACAAAACCCTCAATAATACCCGTAGCGATTGCTAAACTCTGTCGCCATAAGTACGGTTCCTGCATTAATCGCACAGTTGGGACTCAGTTATTTAGTTTTTATTTTGCCTGGTTTTTTACTTTCTCGGTGTATTGTATTGCAATTTTTCTTCGTATTCCATGTTTTTTTTTCTTTTTTTTCACTACCACGAGTCCCAAACATCACGTTCAAGTGATTGGAAGCGAAACAGTTGATGACAAAGCGCAACTGTATGCTCCTTGCGAAAATATTCTGGGATACCGTTTTTTTCTGAATCGTGAGAGCGTTATAGAGTCGACTTATGCATTATTCGGCTCGAGTTCTGCTCCCGTAAATACAGTGCCAGCCTACGGAGGCTTTTAAAGCGCGCACTCTACAAAGACGCAAGCCACGCGCTTAAGAGTGAAGCGCTAACAAGCTGTGCGATGATGCGCTGTCTTTTTTTATTCCTATTTCTTTTTCTTCGACGCCGGCGAGACTATAGAGCAAAAGAGAAAAGAATTGCGTAGCCAGCTTTAATAGCTCGAGGTACATTTCGCCCCATTACGTGCCTTGATTTACGCGATCTGCGCAGGTGATCGCCTTTCCGGACGCAGTGCACGACAGCTTGCTTAATCAGCTATTTTTCTTGTTCTTTGTGTGTGTGTGTGTGTGTGTGTGTGTGTGTGTGTGTGTGTGTGTGTGTGTGTGTGTGTGTGTGTGTGTGTGTGTGTGTGTGTGCGTGCGTGTGCGTGTGTGTGTGTGTGTGTGTGTGTGTGTGTGTGTGTGTGTGCGTGTGCGTGTGCGTGTGTGTGCGCGCGCGTGTGTGCGTGTGTGTGTCTGCGTGCGTGCGTGCGTGACCCTACTTTAATAATATAGATTACGCTAGAGGACAGCTTAATCCCTTTTTTACACCTTTTTTTCTTCTTGTAGTGAGGTGCGGTGCACCAAACAAGGCGCAAATTCGCGCCGCCAACATGCAACAATATATCGTATACACAACTATTCTGGGCAAAAGCATTTTTGTGCGCGAAACCTTTTATGAACGCCTTTTTTTTTCATGCAGTGTAAGATTTCACTATAAGACTCAATATATCGGCAGATCGCCCGACGGCAGTCTTGTATTTTTTTTTTCTATTCAAGTTTTCTCAATCGTCAAAAGCGTTCCTCATTGGTTTTCAATGGCAGTACTCTTCGATCCGACCGATGGAAACACTTTAAAAGACAGGTTTTGCTACATATCAGAATACTGGACCATTACCTCCAATATTTACATAAAAGCATCTTACAATTTTCCCATTTTCTTCCCAAGAATATTGGACATGGCGAGGACAGAGGCAAAAGAACCCGCGCCATGTCGACGACTGTGTCATGCACACCCACGGGCATGTTGTCATGTCTAGAGAGTGTGTTTCTTTGCTGCGTCCACATGTTGTGGTGTAGAGGTGGCTCGGGTTTATAACCCAGAATGGTGCCTCAGCATATGAGCGACCGTTCGTGCTTGAACCGTTTCCAAGAGGCTTCCAATCGAAAACAGATTCATCGCTTGGATTCTGGCTTGCTTTGCTTGTCGTTATTGTGGTATTTATTTCCGTATTATGAATGCAAAGTTGATATAAAGTAGTTATCGCCATCTTGTGGGCCTATTTCAGCGGTCAGGTTTTGTCAGCGGCCCTATAGCTACCCCTCCTGTGATTATCGTTGAGCTCCGTGCGTGTCTAATTAGAAAGCAAAATCGAATATAGCAGAGCACGGTAGGGGAGCGGTTCGGCCTCCTCTCTATAGTTCTACACTACTGCGTTCAATTTATATAAAGTAAATTTCGAACCTTGCGTCGAGCGCTTCAAAGAGGGTAGTAAGAAAGGGGAGGTGGAAATTGAGGCGAAAAAAAGAGAAAAAACTCTCTTAAGGGTGATTTATTTAGAGAAGCAACGGAAAATAAGTACAAAGTTGCCCTTTTCTTTGGGGCGTCCGGTTGAAGATATAGCGAAGATAAAATTGTCAGTACACGGATACACTCTTAGCAGTGTGACGTCAACGAATCGAGCGACTTGTCATTTTGGGAGGTCATTTATCAAAGCCCGCGTTTACTCCTACAGAATATGGAGCGGGGATGGCCTCTGTTCGTAATAGGAACGAAAGTGAATATGGTAGAAAAATGAAGATGTGTACGAATACGAGGGATGTGGATATTATCCTCTTTGCTTCGCATGCTAATCGCATTCGTGGTTGTAGTGTTATCTCCTGATCTGAACGAAGCTTCAGAAAGCCCAGGAAGCGACTACTGTACGAATACTTCAGCCTTGAGGACTGTCACACAGGCAACCGCTCCATTTGGCGGTGCAGGACTGATTGATGCCGGAAGGGACTTTCCAGAAGGAAAGACAAGTCCAGATGGGAGAGCTTCTTTTTTATTTCTTCACAGCGTAGTATTCGGCTGAAAGCGGCTTTGCAGAGCACGCGTGCATGGCTCCACAAAGCTGAGAAGTCGTATTGTTTGTTTCTTTGTTTTGTTTTCTCATACCTCGCTTGTGGCACCGTGGTTCACATAGCCGCTGAGCAATGTGCTAACCGACTTCGTTGATTACGTGCTCTGGTTTCAGAGCATATTTCGTATTCGAGTCATCCATCAACCTTGTATAGTTCGTAGAAAGCTCCCAAGTTTCCTAACTCCTCCACTGTGTGACGTCATCGATGTGGAAGCTGTTATGGAAGTTCACGTACCTGACTTGTTCATAGAAAAAACTTTCAACTAATGGCACAGCTAGCTGTTTACGTTATCCAATACGCTTTCTATTTCGGCCTCTCCTTTAACGCAGTATCTCAGTGCTTCAGTAAGTGGGTGTCACGTGTTTCGCTTTGTACTTCTTCGGTATCGTTACGGACTTCAAACACCCCTCCCCGCCTTGATGCCGCTTCGCTAAAACTCTCTGCTCTCAGTCCACCACCTTGGCCGATTGCTTCAACTACGTACACAACTGGCTCGTATGATTTCCCCGTAACAATATGAAACGAGAAAAAAAAAGTCAGTGGGGACTTATATTGCGTAATAAACAGTTCACCCTGCGATTCATTCTTTATGCCTTTCTTCGACTGGTGAGCTTCACTTTTCGGTAACAAAAGCTGGCGAATGACATTGCTTGCTCTTAGCTGCAAAATAGTTGGCGTCAGGAGCTGCAGATGACGTCACTTGGTGACTTTGGGATGAGCGGATGACCTCACGGATGGCAGCTACCGATTACGAAGGGGCAAAGCAATGAAGCGGGAGAGGAGGTGTTGTCAACTGCGCTCCAACTACGGCTTTCTTTTCAAACCCGGAATATCTGTAGAAACCGAGGGACAAATTCTTCTAGTTCTCGCGGTTGCCACCACATGCCGCACGGCGCTGAACACCCGAAATTAGCGGGAAAATATTGAATGCCTCGTACACAAGATCGATTTTGTATGGCCGTCAGAAGAACTCGCGGTACGAGCGCAGGAACCGTTTTACTAGTCAGACTTCGCAGCGCGTTCGTAGAGTATACCGTTACTATCAACAAGTTCGCGCTAAACCTCAGGTCCTAATGCGTACTTTTCTTACAATTCTTGTTATGCTTTTTATGCTTCATTTTGTTCGTGTTTATCGCACTGCCCACTCAGGCCAAAGGCCCAAGACTGAGGCCGGCAGTATCTTGTAGATAAATAAATAAATTACTTGTAAAAATACCTCCATTTAGTTACGCGTCGTACGCTACTGGCGGCCTGTCGACAGATGGCGCTACCCAAACAGCACAAGTTTAAGCATTGAAGTTTAAGGTAACTGAAGGGAAAGTTGATTTTAAGCGGGTAAAAGTAATCAAGCGAAGGTTATACGATTGGTGGCTAAAATCAAGACAAGAGTACAATTTCACAAGTTATGGCTAGGTCGCTTGAACCACCGCCCGATTTAAAGGGTTCAGCCTTATCCATCCATCCATCTATCCATCCATCCATCTATCCAGGTAATCGGCCCAGTATTGGACATGGTTGGTTTTACACTGGTCATTTGTAGTACCATTATTTGCCCATATATTTCTAATATGGGGCCATTATCTGTGCTACTTTTTTTTTAATTGGTTTTGGGGGAAAGGAAATGGCGCAGTATCTGTCTCATATATCGTTGGACACCTGAACCGCGCCGTAAGGGAAGGGTAAAGGAGGGAGTGAAAGAAGAAAGGGAGAGAGAGGTGCCGTAGTGGAGGACTCCGGAATAATTTCGACCACCTGGGGATAACGTGCACTGACATCGCACAGCACACGGGCGCCTTAGCGTTTTTCCTCCATAAAAACGCAGCCGCCGCGCAGTTGACGTTCTCCTGTAAGCCACACCCACTACTCCGCTTCAAAAGGAACGCTCTTAACATCAATCCATCCATTCGGCATAGAGATGCTTGTCCGGGACAGAAGCGGCCACTCCGGCACTTCTGTAACCGTCGTCTCGAAGTGCTTCTCACCACGGGGGCCAGTTTTTGAGATTCCATTCACTCTGTCTGCCGCGCTCGCCTCGCTGCGTCGGCAAGCGGACGAGAACTGGGAGAACGCGTTCGTTTCGGAATATCCGGTTCTGCGGCTGATAAAACTCCCTTCGGAAAAAGCCCCGACCTCCCCAGCTGCATGCAACAGCAGTAGCTGTTCCCGCTACTGTGTGTCGGTGTGTGTGTGTGTGTTGGGGGGGGGGGGGGGGGTTAAGGCTTCTTTTGTCGAACTCTGCGCCTTGTTTCGTAAGGGGAGAGCTGAGGGCCGAAGAGAAAGGAGGAAGTCGTCGTCCTTTCGATCACCGTGCGAGGAATGCTGTCCCGGCACTGTTCGCGACACGTATCGGCAGACTTCTTCGTAGTGGAACTGCCCTTTTATGTACTTCTCTCTCGTGTTGTTGAGCTGACCTTATTTTATGCATTAAACTGGTTATGAAGTTGTCCGCTCACTTCAAGCACACTCCCCCCCAACCATGTTCCCGGAGAGAGTGAATTTGATTTTTAGTACTTCCCCGCCGCGGTGGCTCAATGGTACCCGGAGTACCCGGGTTCGAACCCGACCGCGGCGGCTGCGTTTTTATGGAGGAAAAACGCTAAGGCGCCCGTGTGCTGTGCGATGTCAGTGCACGTTAAAGATCCCCAGGTGGTCGAAATTATTCCGGAGCCCTCCACTACGGCACCTCTCTCTTCCTTTCTTCTTTCACTCCCTCCTTTACCCTTCCCTTACGGCGCGGTTCAGGTGTCCAACGTTATATGAGACAGATACTGCGCCATTTCCTTTCCCCCAACACCAATTATTATCATATTATTTTCGTACTTTGAGGCGTAATACTCTTTTTCGCGGGCAAACACGTCTCACTCGAACTTCGAGCGCTGAAAAATGATCTAAATAGAGCCGCAAATGCGCGCTAATAACATTTTGTGCGCGTTCTGTGTTGAATGCGAAGAGTGGGAAAGAAGTTCGCGGCAAGAACAGAACTGCTTGTCCTGCAGTATTCGTGCTGGGTTTCCAGAGTTAACTGTCAGCCTTTGGCACTTGTCACTACAGAGAGGTTTCCACGCTTACGTAATCAGTCAAATGTGTAGGGCAGTCCCCCAAGGTGGAGTTATTTTGTAATTAGGGAGCAAATTACTCATTGCCATCCACCCAAGCGCTGCCATACGCTGCAAAGGAAGGCTGTACAGTTTCCACAGAAATTTCGTAGCCATACGGTGGATGTCAGTGAGTAATTTGCTCCCTTATTACTTACTTGATTAGTGTTTGCTGTCTTGATTGACTCATAGGTTATTTGATTTATCAAGGCGTGTTGCGTCTAGCGTTGTCAAGCGTACATGCTTTTTCGTCTTCAGCACTTGTCGCGGCAGTCTTTTAAAAAAAATGAATTTTTTAATTTGCTTTAAATTCTTGTTAAGTTGCGGTTGAATCAACAGATAGCCAACGACATTTCAATGTTTATTGTGTAAACTCAACAGCAGCTCAACTTCATTTGTTGCGATAATTACGGGATGCTCTTTGTGTTGCGGATTGTTTCTCTCCTTTTTGTAACTTTTCAAACTGCATTAGCATAGTCATAAAGCAAAGGGCGGCATATCTATCGGCCCGTTTTCCTTTCGTTACAACTTTTTCAAATATTTCTTCTTCCTGGGCACAATAGCTGTATGGAATCAGCTAAACAAATGTCCTCACTTCACCTACATTAACTGCGTTCTTACCATGTTTATAGTGACATTATTTATCGTATTATTTGCTAAGTGTTTTGCTTCTTTGTTCTAACCCTGTTTGTGATATTTAATTTTGTTAGAGTTTTGCACCTATTTTTTTATTGTTATAAACAGCCTGTATCCCGTCTGTGTATTTTACTTTTCAATTATATTAAGACATGTTAAGTGCATTTTCTATACATGCCATTGTATTGATAATCATGCTTGTACCGCACTCCTAAAATCACGGCGTGGTGATTGCGGCACCTATAAATAAATTCTAATCGATAAATGAATAAAACAACCTCCTCAACGCATGAGAGGCTTTTCCTTTAGTACATGTGCATTTTTCATGCAGCCTCTCTCTCTCTCCTAATTGTATTAGCTCAGTCGCCAAAAAGCTATAGCGTGCCGACCTCGATAATTTTCATTTCTTGTATTTTTTTTTCACTGTTCCTAAACTGCCGACGCGGATGGTTGGTTGCCTCGCTTGAGAGCTCACATAAGCACGTCGCCGTATGTACAGTCGTGCTCTGTCTCATTCAAAGCTCAGTGGAGCTTGAAATGATAGTAAAATATATATTTACGCGATCTCCTGGGAACAATAAATCATAGTAGAAAGAAAAACGCACGCTTGCCTTCGAACAGAAATAAAGAAACAAAGATAATTAAAGGAAAGAAACCCAAGATTCTGGCTTATAATTAATGTCCCTACTAGCGGGTCTCCCCTTATAAAGATGGCCTATAGACTTCTTGTAGACTCTGTTACCTTGCTATAATACCTGCTTTGGTCTATTCATAGTCTAGAGACTGTCTATAGAAAATCTACTAAAACTGTATAGCCATAAATATACAGATTGTCTGTAGACTATCTTATTTATATTGCCTATAGACTAGCCGCTCTATTTAAGCCGCTTTATTGAACACCAGTGACAGTGCGAAAAGGAGTCATCGCTCGAGTCTGTCACGCCTAACCTGCTTTTTTTGTTTTCAGTTATTTTGTTAAGTGTAAGTCCATTAAGCGCCTCCGGATTATTGTCTTTTCACGTTTACATGTGAATGTAATTGTATTTGATAACGTTTACGTCTTTTCTTTAAGGTCCAGAAATTGCTAAAACAATCATTTTCTTAGGATAAACTTTCTTTGCAAAGATCGAAGCCAGACTTGTTTTTGTCTCATAAAATTGCTTTAACTGCGTGGTGGAGACGATCTCAACTTTATTGCATCTTGTATTTTCACCTAGAATTTTCCAATCCAAATTCGCTCATTTTTTTTTACTTCTTTAGAAAACACGCGCTACATTCTTAACATTCGTGTATTGTTGCATTGAAACTCAATACAATAGAGATATCTTTGACTTGACTTTACTTCGTGAATTTCTTTTTCCACGGCTTTTGTGCCTTCGACTATCTTACAGCGGGCGGCTTTGCGTTTTCCTTATCGCTGCGCCTAGAGTGCTTAGCGTCGGCCCAACTCGTCTTCGGACTACGTTGTGTCTATTTTCTGTCTTCGGCGTTCTTAGTGACTTTTTTGTTCTCTTACGCAAGCCTCGCCAGACGAAAAGGCCCTTTCTTTTCGAAGCAGACGACTGCCTCTCGCTTACGAAACGGGGTTGCCAGACTCGTTAAGCTCTGGCCGTTATTTCTGGACTGGGACAGGGGTGGGGGGGGGGGGGGGGGGGAAGCGAGCTCATTTTCGCGGTCGGTTCGGCTTGAACGCGAAAGCTGTTTCTCTGTTTATTTTGAACTCTGAATTGTGGTTGTTGTTACTTATTTATTTTTTACTGCTTCGTTCACGTGGCACTCTTCAGTTTCTTTTACAGCTTGTAGGAGATGCCGGTTTGGCCGAGCAGTGCCGCTTTTTACTTGCGCTGAAAACTGGAATGCGCAGTTTGCCATCTCGGGGTACTTAATTGCATTGCATCATGTTCGACGAGTAGCGCGTGTGTATCTCTCTCAGTTGCAAGATTTTATGTTCGGGTAAGGACGTATAATAAAGAACGCAAGGCTGTGAGCGCAGTGTCCTCGAGTAGCGTGGGAGACCACGTGTTGGTACAGTAATGTAAACACTTAACGGGAACGGCTAATTTGCATTTAACTCAGTACAACTTAAACCTATGGCGCAGATTTGGAGGAATCCTGTTTTTTTTTTTAATATGGGTCAGCAGGACATAATTTTCAATCGGGTATGCAATCGCCGCTGAAATACAAAATAGGTGTTCCATCCAAGTGTACACAGTACCGTAGTACATAAAGCACTAGCGGTTTTCATGAAAGTAGAGCGATCTGCGGTTTTCCTGCTGATATACAGTGCATAGTTGGTTGAGTGTCTCAGCGCTATGTAGTTATCCCCTTCTTGATTACGTTAAGCCAGTGTCGGACGACGTTTCTTCATGTGCATATATGAGTGGTGGTTATCTGGGACCGGTCCTATATCGCTGCCGTCTTTGAATTGTCTGTCTGTCTGCCTGTCTGTCTGTCTGTCTGTCTGTCTCTCTCTCTCTGTGTGTGCGCGCGCGCGCGCGCGCGCGCGCGTGTGTGTGTGTGTGTGTGTGTGTGTGTGTGTGTGTGTGTGTGTGTGTGTGTGTGTGTGTGTGTGTGTGTGTGTGTGTGTGTGTGTGTGTGTGTGTGTGTGTGTGTGTGTGTGTGTGTGTGTGTGTGTGTGTGTGTGTGTGTGTGTGTGTGTGTGTGTGTGTTATTACATGGTCGAGTTGAGCCGTATGTTGAGCAAGAGACCACTTGGTCAAATCGGTCGCATGTATAATAACAATAATAATAATAATTCCTTAATATTCGCTTTCAGAAGCATTTTCAGAAATCTCGACAGTGCCCCCACCAACACCTCCTCTACTCGACTGGCGAAATGTTTTCCGACTTCCAACGCCTTCTGCATGCGATAAAGTGTCACAAACACTTCTATAAATACCCCCCTCGAAAAAAACAAAACACCTCGTTATTAATGACGTCCGGGCCACCGTTGGCTGCTCGTCGAGTTCCGGTTGCGACCCCAGCTTCACTAGCACACACTATCTCTCTATCGCTATAGGGCGTGTATATCCTTGGCACGGTTGAAACCGCAAACCGCCTCGCGGCCCGCTGCCGTGGTACACGAGCCTCTGCCACTGCTCTAGAAAGAGAGCTTCAATCGCGGCGCATGCGGCTCGCTATCGCGGTGACCGTGTGAGGCCTAAAAATGGGAGCACCGTTCGCCGTTCCCGCCCACGCGCCAGTGTCATTGAAGCGGGGCACATTCGTCAAGTCATCATTCGCGTCCTCGCGATGTTATCGTTTCGCGTTAACCAGCAGCGCTGCGTTTTTGTTCAGGGATGCCTTCCTCGTTGAAATCGTCCGCCCTCTCCACTGTCTCGCTGTTGAAAGCCTATACCCTGGGCCGGAAAGAAGATTGGTGTTTTGGTTGGTGTATTGTGTTTAACGTCCCAGTCCGACTCGGGAGCTGTGCGGGACGCCGTGCACTCCAAACACAACGGAGTTTAAAAAGAGAGTAAGCGGACCTCCATAACACTCCATTTTCTGCTCAACACAAAGTAAACAGGGGGTAAGATGTCATCTAGCACATTCTCTTTTATACAAGGTTGTCTTGCCTCCGCATTACATGCCCTGCCCAAGCCCATTTCTTCCTCTTGATTTCGATTAGGATGTCACTAACCCGCGTTTGTTCCCTCACCCACTCTTCCCGCTTCCGCTCTTTTAACGTTAAACCTATCATTTTTCTTTCCATGGCTCTCTGCGTTGTCCTTAACTTAAGCTGAACCCATTTCGTTAGCCTTCACGTTTCTCCACCGTAGGTGAGTACCGGTAAGATACAGCTCTCGTATACCTTTCTCTTGGGAGATATCGGTGGATCAAAAGCCATATATGAGTTCTACCTGAGACACAACCTGGTGGACCA
The DNA here is from genome assembly GCF_052857255.1 of Amblyomma americanum. Taxonomy (NCBI): domain Eukaryota; kingdom Metazoa; phylum Arthropoda; class Arachnida; order Ixodida; family Ixodidae; genus Amblyomma; species Amblyomma americanum. The sequence continues at coordinate 114,112,681 of NC_135505.1, read as the reverse complement.
CGATGAGCGTGGCCGTGCCGTGAGTCTTCTTCCAGCACCTGGGCTTGGCTTCGTTCGGCCGAGTGACTAATGGCGCAAGCGCCCGCAGCGCCGCCCGCGTGGGTTTTTCGAGCCCCTTCTGCGGGCCGGTCTCCAATCCCACTCTATCCACCCAGCTCTCATGGCACACGCCTGTTGCCGTCTGCGTGCGTGTGTGTGTGTGTGTGCCCTCCGCATTTTCAAAAGGGGATGTTTGTGCGTTCGCGTTCAACTTTCACTGAGCCTCTTTTTTGTTTTTTTTTTGTTGTTGTTTTTTTGTTTTTTCATTTTCTAGCCCCCACCACCCCTGCTTGTTTTGTCTGCAATGTACAACTGGGGCGGAAGTCTGGATCGCCCGTACAGTAAAGAATAAATTTTTTAAAAAAGCATTCGCTTTCCGGGATTCTTTTAATTTTGGTCTGTTTTTCCTTTCTCGCGCCCGCTTTTTTTTTTTCCTTTATAAAGACGGGTGTGATTCACTGCCCTAACGTTATCGTGCTGCGGCCGTTCGTTCGTTGGTTGAGGTCTCTGACCTCTTCTAGCAGCGTCTGCTGGGCGATGCTCATGCTGGCTGGACGGAAAAAAAATATGGCGGTACCGCCTACTGGTCGTGTGCTACAGGTGCGTAGATCTCAATGTGAAAAGACGTGACGAAGCGGTTCAGCTTGACAGTGCAGCCGGCAGGCTGAACAGGTTGCGCATCAGTGAAAGTGGCTTTGTAACGAATAAGTCGCTCTGTCAGTGAATAAATGACTAAATGAATGATTCTGTCAGGTAAAAACGTAGCTCACTTTACACAGTGTCCTGTGGCATGTCCAGCATTCCTGGATGGATGGATGGATGGATACGGCTGAACCCTTTACATCGGGTGGTGGCTCAAGCCACCTAGCCATGTCTTGTGAAATTTTACTCCTGTCTTGCTTTTAGCCACCAATCAGATAACCTTCGCTTGGTTACTTCTAACCTCTTAAAATCCGCTTTCCCTTCACTATCCCTAAACCCCAATGCCTTGGGTAAGTCAGCCCCGCTGCCTTCCACTGTAGGGTGAAGCCCTTTACAGAAAAGTATCAAGTGTTCAGCTGGACGTCGCCAAATAGTGCCATCTGTCGGCCGCCAGTAGCGATAGCTCAACGGGAATATTTTTAATGGAGAGAAAACTATTGATTTCAGTAGTCGGTAAATGGTGATGTTGGTATTGATGGCCTCTTTTCGTATGCACTGCAGAGTCTGACTTGTAAAATGCTTTCCGCGATCGCACTGAGTAGTTCTGAGGGTCATGGGAAATCAGTGGGTTGCACCAAACATTAAAAATTCCCGCGGTAAGTTTTGGTGTTCAGCGCCGCTCAGCGCATGGTGGCAGCCGCGGGAACTAGAAGTGTTTGTCCAGATTTTCTTGGTCTGAGTTAGAATTGCTTTGTAAAAAGGGAGTCTCTCGGTCTTTGAATTAATAAACGAACGAGTCAACCAGCCAATCTAGTAATCATCGACTAAGAGTGTCTTACACGACTTTGTAGCCAGGGAGTGTTTAACGGCACCTTAGACCGCTCGCCATATTTTGGCGTATGACAGTTAAACTCGTACATGTATTATATATTTATTTGTATTTATTTAAATCAATAAAACACTTAAATAATTAAAACCTTAGACAACTCTGCGCATTTAGGCGTATAAGATTTCAACTCGTGCATCAGTCCTTATAAATAATAACTCTAACTAACCCACATCACCTTGTGTCGGGTGCACTATGGCCAGAGTGGTCACGCCGCTAATAAGCCTCACCGACTACTACTACTACTACTACTACTACTACTACTACTACTACTACTACTACTACCACTACCACTACTACAACTACTACTACTACCACAGTCGGATACAACTTTAGTCTGCAGTAAAGTTCTGCCCATATTCAGGGGCGCTGCACAGAATTCGTCCATGACAAAAAGTAGTCCGTTGTTAAAACTTGTTACACTAAGCAAAAAGCTAATCACAATAAAAACAGTTATAAGCTCTAGAATTTAAACATCTGGCTTGTTTAATAAAGTCGAGCATTATAAAGACGATTTCGCTTACTGTTGAGATTGGCTAGCTCAGTAATACGGGACCCCGCGGACCCTGGCCCAGTGTTAACAACTGCCGTTTATTTTTTTTAAGTTGTCTCCGACTATAGTAGTACTAGTATTACCACCAACGTCGCTGTACCGCTACGTCCACGTGGGAGCTACAGCGACGGTAACGGGACGTTTTGTGCACCTCGCGTATACAGCCGCCCACGCGTCGTAGCGGCCGCTCGTTAACCACCTCTTCATTTACGAGGAGGGGGTTAAGGGTTGCCAACCTCCGCACAGAGGAACCGCTCACAAAAGCGCGTCTGCACGTCTGCGAAGCCAGGCACAAAAGCAGGCGGACATAACGAGCCAGCTAGCTTTGCGGCGCAGCAGCAAAAAAGCAAAGGAACGCGGCTGACCTGGTCACCAGACGGTGCTCGGAGCAGACGGTCCTTTATTTTGTCTCCTGTTTTTTCTTTCTTTCTTTCTTTCCTTCTTTCTTTCTTTCTTTTCAAGGCATCCTGCTGCCCCTACCATATATATCCTGGTCAGACATCAGTGGAGGTATACAGTTAGTCTGCGCGAATAACAAGAAGTGTTTTTCAAGTTAAAAAGCTTCGCTTGGATGCAAGCTAAGAATCTGGCAGGTGCGAGTTTGAAAGTTTTTTTTTTCTGGCCAGCGTATTTTTTTGTGCATGTGCCTAGAAAAATTTTTCAACTGCATCTTCTGATGCACTTGCTCAGATACACATGCGGCAGAATACGGGTGTAAATCATAATTGCGTCCCCGCCGTGGTGGCTCAGTGGTTAGGGTGGTGGTGAAAACATTTAATTGCTGCAGTAGACGGGTTCAAACCCGTCCGTGTGCTGTGCGATGTCAGTGCACGTTTAAGATCCCCAGGTGGTAGAAATTATTCCGGAGCCCTCCACTACGGCCCCTCTTTCTTCCTTTCTTCTTTCACTCCCTCCTCTATCCCTTCCCTTACGGCGCGGTTCAGGTGTCCAAGGATATATGAGACAGATACTGCGCCATTTCCTTTCCCCCAAAACCAATTATTATTAATTTCGTAGTGAAGCGGGACAAATCTTGGCGCTTGCTGAAACGCCGTGAGTAGAATGTTGGTTTAGCAAAGCAAGAGCGTCCCACTCTGCTATAAAATTTTTCACGGGGTAAATGTTTTAGGATACAACTAAAAAAATTAGCCTTTGATAAAAATGGGCCACGGTCCGCGGCGTCTTACATTACTCCGCTGACCAATCACAACAGTGAACAGTGCCACCTTTTGAATATTTGAGTCTACCAAGCAAAGCAGAGCAAAGTTCTTTAGCTTATAGTTGCGCCTCATGATTAGCTTCTTGTTTAGTTAGCAAGAAAAGCGTAAGCAAGGGTCTGCTACGCTGCCCCCCCCCCCCCCCTCCAAGTTCAAATGTCACGACCCCCCCCCCCACTTTTTGGTCTTGAATGTAGGCGGAGCTTCACTGCAGACTTGGGCGGTATCCGACTGAACATGACCGTACGGTTGGTAATGCTCCTTTAGTGTGGTTTTTGTTTTTACGGAGGTATCCATTTCGAACACCCTTCGCCCGCCTGACGTTCGTGACGAGACCAGGCAGACGTACAGTAATGGCGTAGTTGTGGACTAGTGGCGACCTCTCACGAGATGTGGCGTGGAATGTTACACACTCTTCAGTAGAGAGAGAGAGGGAGCACGAGGCGAACTAGTTCAACTTATCCTTCGAAATTGCACATTACTTGGCCACCCGCATACGCTGCCCCCCCCCCCCACCCCAATTTTTCCGTTCTTTTGTCCTACATGTTCATTTTCCAGTCACGCAGTTACTGACGTGGCGAGGTCACCTTTGCCATTTTGCTACATTTCTGACCTTCATCAGTTAATGACTGAGACGCCACAAGTCGCATCCGCGCGCAAACGTCCTCTCCTTATCTGTGCTCGCTTTCCACTCCGCATTGTTGCGTTCTCTGTGTCAGAGCCACAACTCCACTCTGAGTGGCCTTCATTGAGCGAGTTATGCATGCGTGAGAAAAGGGGGTGGGGGGGCTAGAGGGAGCAAGAAGAAAGCAGTGCTTCTTTTCTTCTATGCATCGGCGTGGCGTGGGCGAGGGTGTGTAGGAGGGAGGGGCGTAGTTCTCATCTCCGAGGGGGCGAGGACTTCGTTTGCGTGAAGCTAATATAGGCGACGGCGATCAGGCCTCTTTGTCATGCTGATGCACTGGACCGCATTGAGTTGCGAGTCGCTCCCGGCTTCGGTGAATGAATGCCTCGCTCGTTGCGCTCAGGTGACTGTGTCTTTAGGAGGAAGGGAAAGAGACCGGAGAAGGAGGGGGAAGGAACTGCGCGGCCGCAATATTATTCTCCGCGGCATTTGCGCGCTGATGAGTGTGAAGCTCTGACAGTTATCTCCAGTCCCGACAGGGGGCAAACGTCTAGCCGCACGACGCGCGTACTGTTGCATGGCGGCGGTTTGGTATTAGAGAGTTTTAGCGTAGCGTTACCGTATACCGCTAACGCCGGCCGCTAAGAGCGCATGCGCAGGTGGCCCGAAAGGCACAGGGACACATTCAGTGTTGGCGGTAGCGGCATGTTGCGGTTTATACTAACGCTTCGCTAAAACTCTCTATCACTGTCCACGGACTAATGCATCAAGGATTCACTTTGCTCACTTACTTGACCGCATAAATAACTCTGTAACCTTTAAATTAAAGCTATGATTCTCACTGCGTGTCTTAGGACGTGTACTTGCCTCGATAACATTGCCGTTGCGGTAAGTTGTTGCTATTTTTAAGATGTTGGGGGGGGGGGGGGGGGCGGAGCTATGAAGTGAAGTGCTCTGCAAGGAAGGCGGCCTGGATATGTTCAGCAGTCGATATGTGGGAGCAGTTTTCGCCCGTTAATCTGCATCACAATCAGCGGGACCATCTTTCCGAGCCATTTTCAGTCTTTTTTGGAAGTTCGCGAGCGTGATTCCGCGTTGATCTTATTTTTCTTCCTCTCTTCCTGGCGCTCCTCGGGAGCTCGGGATAACCGCTGTTATCTTCTTCTCTCGGTCCTCTCTTTCTGGGTGCCCGTTCTATTTCCTGCGCTCTCCGTGAAGGCCTGTAGACCGATTTTTTGCCCTTACTTCACTCGCTTCGTTCAGTGCGTTGGAAAACTTGGAATTTTTTTCTGTAGCTGTTTACGTCATCTGCACTCTGGGCCAATGGTTGTCCACTGCTGCATAGGAGTTTATTTATTTAAAACGAGTTTATTTAAATGTGCGCGTTGTTTGCAGAAGTACAGACATTTGATTGGCCGATTAGTCGATTGCCCCGCCGCGGTGGCTCAGTGGTTAGGGCGTTCGACTACTGATCCGGAGTTCCCGGGTTCGAACCCGACCGCGGCGGCTGCGTTTTTATGGAGGAAAAACGCTAAGGCGCCCGTGTGCTGTGCGATGTCAGTGCACGTTAAAGATCCCCAGGTGGTCGAAATTATTCCGGAGCCCTCCACTACGGCACCTCCTTCTTCCTTTCTTCTTTCACTCCCTCCTCTATCCCTTCCCTTACGGCGCGGTTCAGGTGTCCAACGATATATGAGACAGATACTGCGCCATTTCCTTTCCAAAAAAAAAACAATTATTATTATTATTATTGATCGACTGTCTGACTGACTGACCGACCGACCGACCGACCGACTGACTGACTAACTGACAGGTCGTGTATGAAAGTCGCATCTATATCTGAAACCAAACTTTTCCCCTGAAACAGAAGTATCCCGGGAGGGACGAGGTATAAAGGCGAAAGACCAATGGCAGGCCTTACCATTCAGCTCCGACCAGCGACTCAGCTACAACTCGTCCGACTGGCCGAAGCCGCCTCCGAGACTCAAGACCTTTCGGCCGTCGTCTAGGCGGGTAACACTCTGGCTACCCTCCTTCTGTTGGACATTGAAGGTTTTGCTATCCTATCCTATCCAGGGGCAAAGCACGTCTCTCCCAAGTGTTCTGTCATACCTGTCATACCTCTCGTCGTCGTTCGTGCCTATGGCGGTCTTTCCTCCCGCTCTTTATTTCGGCGCGATAACCGTCGTTGCGACGGCGCTACTGCGCGCTCCATTTCCCCCCCTGCCTCGCCTACATAGCGGCGGCGTCGGCAGTTACGATGGCGCAACTCGCGGGCTCAGCGAAGCGCGAACACCGATTGCCGCCATTCGGCTTCCTCCGGCGTGCTCGGCCGCTCCCCCGTCCTCTGTTGTCTTATTATCCTCCATCAAGCATGCGCCGCTCCCTGGTGCGATCTTCCGCTAGATGCACGGGGGACGAAGAAGGCGCCTTTTGCCTTTCCTGGTAGCCACGCCATGTACGAAGTCAATAGAGGGCCGCCCCGATATGGTGCCTTTCTTCGTGTACTGTTTCCTGCCCGGTCACATAGTATTCTATTTTTTCCCCTCCGTTTATTATTTTGCCACATGAGTCTGTGGTCGCATTAATAATAATAATTGGTTTTTGGGGAAAGGAAATGGCGCAGTATCTCTCATATATCGTTGGACACCTGAACCGCGCCGTAAGGGAAGGGATAAAGGCGGGAGTGAAAGAAGAAAGGAAAGAAGAGGTGCCGTAGTGGAGGGCTCCGGAATAATTTCGACCACCTGGGAATCTTTAACGTGCACTGACGTCGCACAGCACACGGGCGCCTTAGCGTTTTTCCTCCATAAAAACGCAGCCGCCGCGGTCGGGTTCGAGCCCGGGAACTCCGGATGAGTAGCCGAGCGCTCTAACCACTGAGCCACCGCGGCGGGTTCTGTGGTCGCATTCCATTTCTTAAAACGCGGCGCGACAAACAGGGAAACAGTCAGTTGGCAACATCCGCCGTGGTGGCTCAGTGGATAAGGCGCTCGTCTACTGAGTCGCAGTACCCGGGTTCGAACCCGACCCCGGCGACCGCGTTTCGATGGAGGCGAAACGCAAAAGGCGCCCGTGTTCTGTGCGATGTCAGTGCACGTTAAAGATCCCCAGATGGACGAAACTATTCCGGAGCCCTCCACTACGGCGCCTCTTTCTCCCTTTCTTCACTCACTCCCTCCGTGAATCCTTCCCTTACGGCGCGGTTCAGGTGTCCACCGGTATGTGAGACAGATACTGCGTCATTTCTTTTCCTCAAAAGCCAATTTTCATTTACATATTCATCCTCAGACAGGTGCATCTCTACGTCTATCGCACATCTGACTACAATCAGTAGGCAGTAGACCACCGCAACAGAGGCATTCCTCGCGGATTTCTTTGCAAAGTTTTATCCTACATTTACCTTTTTAAAACACTTGCCTTTAGCACGCGTCCAAAATTGGCACACTGGCAACGAGGGACGCTGTATTGTATAGGAGCTCCTTATTAATTTCCACCACGTGGCGTGCTGTAACGTGCACTGACATGGCACAGCGCAAGGGCGCGTTGGCAATGCGCCCCACAACGAAATGCGGCCGCCGACGCCGCCGCCGGAATTCGATCTCGCGACCTTGGACTCTGCAGCCGATCGACAGAGCCGCTGCGGAGCGCCCCCCGTGAGACAGTTGCTGTGTCGTTCCTCTCATTAACCTCTCTCCTTCTGTTGCGTATTGGGAGAGGGTAAGTGTAGATAGTTTGGGGCATTATTGGCGGAGGGTACGTGAGGACAGCATTCAGTTCCACATTGGGGGAGGGTACGTGCAGACAGCTTTCAGTCCGACATTGGGAGAGGTATACATGAAAACAGGTTGGAGCATTGATTTGAGTTTTTACCTCCGATCGATTGGCCTGCCTGGAATTAAGTGACTTCTGCCGTTTTCCCCTCCAGCACAGTAGCAGCAACAGCAACATATACTGCAGCGACATATACTGTATAATCTTTCTATGTTTGAAAATGCTCACATACAAGTAGCACAAGGCTGTAATCTTTTCTTCTCGATGTGTTTATGCTTTCCGCGGCCACTGTATTTGGGGGCCAGGGACTCCTCAAACCGTCGTAGAACGGCTTTTACCTTGGCCTCCTGTACACTCCGGTGTATGAATAAAATATGAATCAATGAATGCCTCGACACTGACGCGTCATTTTTGTCGTATAGCCATGTAAGTGTATCCATTCAACATTGTTTTTTTGTGCCTCCGGGCACATTTTTCTCTGTTTCTTAATATTATACCTTCCCGAGAGAGGGCGAGACAATCTGCAGTGACCCGCTGAAAACTGACTCCCGATACCCGCCGCGGTGGCTCAGTGGTTAGGGCGCTCGACTACTGATCCGGAGTTCCCGGGTTAGAACCCGACCACGGCGACTGCGTTTTTATGGAGGAAGAACGCTAAGGCGCCCGTGTGCTGTGCGATGCCAGTGCACGTTAAAGATCCCCAGGTGGTCGAAATTATTCCGGAGTCCTCCACTACGGCACCTCTTTCTTCCTTTCTTCTTTCACTCCCTCCTTTATCCCTTCCCTTACGGCGCGGTTCAGGTGTCCAACCATATATGAGACAGATACTGCGCCATTTCCTTTCCCCCAAAACCAATTATTATTATTATTATTATTATTATTATTATTATTATTATTATTATTATTATTATCATCCCTCTGGGCTCGCCGTAATGAGTTCATGCTTGTTTCCGCTCGCCCGCCGGGCCGCTGCTTTGCCGTAGCTCGCTACAATCGGCGGAGCCTTGAAGCTTCCTGTTCCAGTTTCTTCCCTCGTCCTTATGTTTTTTTTTTTCTTATCGTGTTTCCGCTTAGCGAGCTTCGGACCTTTTCGTTTGTTTTCTTTATTCTCTGGGTCGTCTTTCATCATTTTTCCTCTTCGAGTACGGAACGGCTCAAGGGAGTTGAGCTCCACAAACTCCACTTTACGGGCTAAGTTCGTGCTCTGTACCATACGCCCTTGACAAAAAGAAACTAGACAATCCATACACTCTTAATAGACTTTTATCAGTAAAGTTATAGATTATAGAAGTCTACAGACAAATCTTATAGACTAGTTATATAGACAATACAAATCTTATAGACAGCCTATAGACAATCTATTGATTTATGACCATACACTTTCAATCGACTTTTCTCTATAGGCTATGAACCATACAACAGGAAATATCCTTAGGAACGCAATATAGTGTATAAGAAGTCCATAGAAAGTCTATAGACAGTTAATTTAAGGATAGGTCGGTATCAAAAATAAAGAAGTTTAGAATAAAGTCCGTTATGCGCAGGAGGCACGTATTGATTGAAACTATTTATAAGCATTTCCTGGCAACCCACCATCACATCACCAAAGGGGAACGCATTGCCATTAGGGCTGCCATGGGTGCAGCTCGGTACAATAAAGTGTGCATGTCCGCTACATACAGAGTTCGTATAGAGCGGGCTTTTTTAACATAAGTGGGGCTGTGTAAATCGCTAAACTAGGGGATATTTGATCGATATAGTTCACTTAACGTATACCGCTCTTCTCCTGATAAGCAGGTTCTTGATTATCGTGCGCTCGTACAAGGTAATGCGTTTACAAAATGGGATGGCTTAATCTTTTCTGATGGGTAATTATAAGAAATAAAAAAAAGCTACTGGTTCTCAATCTTGCCATTCGTTGCAACGCACGTACTTCTAGCGGTGCACGATTTTTTTTTGCTGCTGCTGCTGCTTCATACATTGCACTCTGATCAAAAAAGAGTCTACTCTCTTGAAGACTAACTGCAAAAAGGATATTCCTCAGTGCACGTTAAAGATCTCCACGTGGTCGGAGACCTCCACTAACTACGGCACCTCTTTCCTCCTTTCTTCTCTCAGTCCCTCCTTTATCCCTCCCTTTCGGCGTGGTTCAGGTGTCCGCCGTTCTGTGAGACAGATACTGCGCCATTTCCTTTCCCCAATCAATTTTCATTTTTCCCCAGTTGATCAGATTATGGACTAGTTCCGTTTGTCTGGAAGATTTAGCCGTGTATTTATGCTATTTACGCTCATAAATACCTCACTTTTAACAATCAGTGCACCCTCTATTCATTACTCACTAAAATTTGATACAGTTTTAATTTTCCGTGGTTTAAAGTTACACTACATGTGATAAAATGCACCTCTCAAGCGAGTAAATAAGGTAGTTACAATTTTTCTCATTATTTCCGGCCTAATGTGTGCACCGTGCACTATGTCCACGAATTTTTTTCGATTGCACGCTTTTCTGTCCTGCACGGTATTAGTGCGCACCTGAGCGCATTAGTGCGCGTGCCTGCCGCGGTGACTCAGTAGTTAGGATGCTCGGCTACTGAGCCGGCGTACTCGGGTTCGAACCCGACCGCGGCGGCCGCGTTTCGATGGAGGCGAAACGCAAAAGCGCCCGTGTGCCGTGCAACGTCAGTGCACGTTAAAGATCCCCAGGTGGTCGAAATTATTCCGGAGCCCTCCACTACGGCACCTCTTTCTTCCTTTCTTCTTATTTCACTCCCTTTTTTATCCCTTCCCTTAAGGCGTGGTTCAGGTATCCGCCGAGATGTGAGAGAGATACTGCGCCATTTCCTTTCCCCAAGAATAATTGAATAATAATAATTGGTTTTTTGGGGAAAGGAAATGGCGCAGTATCTGTCTCATATATCATTGGACACTTGAACCGCGCTGAAAGGGAAGGGATAAGGAAGGGAATGAAAGAAGAAAGGAAGGGAGAGGTGCCGTAGTGGAGGGCTCCGGAATAATTTCGACCACCTAAGGATCTTAACGTGCACTGACATCGCACAGCACACGGGCGCCTTAGCGTTTTTCCTCCATAAAAACGCAGCCGCCGCGGTAGGGTTCAAACCCGGGAACTCCGGATCAGTAGTCGAGCGCCCTAACCTCTGAGCCACCGCGGCGGGTCCCCCAAGAACCAATTTTCAGTTTTGCTGCACTAAGCGGCCACCCGCACCAACGTATTGCGCGCACCTACACACACTTCAGCTTCGTAGTGCGCACCTGTATTTGTCAGCGTGTGTACGCTGAATCAGGCGTCCTCAATGAATGAACGCGCCAGTGCGTATGAAACTACAAAAAAATTGAGAAAAAATGCGCTTCGTAGTTTGCACTCGGACGACGCACGCGTCGATTGTTCGCTCAGCTGCCTGCCGCGTCAACAGCTCGAAAGGTACAGCGCTGCTGCTGCTGTGTCTCGCGCGAAGCGGGAAAGCTCGATCGTGACAGAGACAGGCACTGGCGGGCAGTTTGTACCCGGCAGATGTGATCACATATGGATGGAAGGTAGCGTGCCTGAAGCTGTCTCCCCCGCCCTCTTTGTCGCCGCTGGTTGTCGCGAGACCATCAAACCGAAGGTACAGTCGGGGACAAAAGTCTCTGGGCCGCGTGATCCGCAAACGAAATCAATAACTTTGCTATTAGCATTCGGCTGGAGTCCACACTTATGGAGGCGAAAGAGGATTTTGACTCTCATCTCCACAATATTGGACTCCAACCTGCTGTTAATTATGAAGTTATTGGCGTAGTTTGAGGATCACGCGGTCCAGAGACTTTCGTCCCCGACTGTATACCTTGACTGGGCAGTACGTTGGATAAGACTAATAGCGATGGAAGATTTGAGGAAATAGGCAACATAAAATTGGTAATCGGGAAGGGGAAGGTGCAGTAACTCTCGCTTCTCGGTGGACACCCCAACCGCACCGTAACGTAAGGCAGTAAGGTGGGAGTGAAAGAGGTGCCGTGGTGAAGGGCTCTGGAATAATTTCGACCACCAGGGGATCTCTAATGTACACTGACATCGCGCAGCACACGGGCACCTTTTGGGTTTTTCGCCTCCATCAAAACGCGGCCGGGTTCGAACCCGGGTGTTCTCGGTAGACACTGGAACCGCGTCATGAAGAAGGGATCGAAATAATGAGAGCTTTGGAGTCGAAGACGCTCAAAATAGCGTTTTGTCCTGTTCAGTTCGAGTGAACTGGAATTTCGTGTCAACCGAGTATCGAATTAACGAGTCTAAAGCTGCATGTACTACGTTGAATTAGAAAGGTAGCGCAAAAAGAACGACCGCAGAAGGAAGATGGTAATTGGTTTTTGGAGAAAGGAAACGGCGCACAATCTGTCTCATATATCGGCGGACACCTGAACCGCGCCGTAAGGGAATGGTAAATGAGGGAATGAAAGAAGAAAGGAAGAAAGAGGTGCCGTAGGTGGAGGGCTCCGGAATAATTTCGACCACCTGGGTATCTTTAACGTGCACTGACATCGCACAGCACACGGGCGCCTTGGCGTTTTGCCTCCATAAGAACGCAGCCGCCGCGGTCGGGTTCGAACCTGGGAACTCCGGATCAGTAGCCGAGCGCCCTCCTCAAACACGAGCGCTGTGTCACCAGTATGTGTCATAGTATGTGTCACCAACTAGCCCAGCAACAAGTTTTATTGAACGTACTAACGTGCTACGCTGGTATACAGCGGTTCTTCAGCCTCTGTATCCGGCGGCGTTTCTCCGTCACACCGCGGCGTCCTCATAATCGGCGCCGTCTCTGTCGCCTTGGTCGCCGACGGTGCCGGTGGCTGTCGGGGTGGCGGCGACGTCGGAGGCCGCTGCCGCCACCGCCGCCGCCGCGTTTCGTGAGCGCGTCCGCGGTATGTGGAGCAGCCGCGTTCAAGGCCGCCGAGGCGCGCTTTCCACAACCACCGACGTCGCCGCCGGGCGATGGCGCGCCGCGATCGCGAGCACTGAAGCAACGCCCCACCAGGAGCAGTGCTCCTGTTCTAGGGTTCCTGTTCTTCCCAGAGGCGTCACCCTCTCCACACGCCGGCACCCGTTCGCGTCTCTCCGGGGCTGGGCGTGTTCCGCTGCCGCTGTCTGGCGCCTTCTAACGGTTCTTCTCTCTCTTCCTCCCAAGAGAGAGAGAAGGGTGAGATCGAACGTTCCCAACGGCCGTGGCATGCTCCTGTGCTACTACCGAGGATACACTGCCGAGGCACGCGCCGGGTTCGGGCGTGGCCATTGTTTCGTTGCGTCATGATGTCGATGCGGAATAACCCCCGGACACGCGCGCACACGCTCTGGAACCTGTGCTTATCTGGGAAACGCGGGAACCGCAGCGTGCCAGTTCTCCGACCTGGTCAGTCTTTTGCACGTGGCGGGCCGGGGGGCGATGCCGTAGCACGGGGAGTTCAGTATCGTCATTCAAGTTATTGGACTCGCTGGGATATGGTATTACACCGGTGTCTGTGTAGGCGTTTTCAGTGTGTGCCCTCGGATGTCAAAAACACTTGTTTGGACGGCGGCGAACGGGTGCAGGAAACTCGGGTCACCGCATCCTGGGTGCTTGCGCGTGGTGAACACGCAGCAGTCTAGCGGGCAATGCGGCTACGACCTTGGAGCGCTTTTCGAAATCATTTGTAAACTGTTTTTCACCGGAATGCTTGAGACAATAAGTTGGGTGAAAACGAGTGAATTTTTTTTTATCATCCTACCGGCACCTTCTCCGACCTGACCTCTTTCTGGAAGCTTTCCGGTGTTCCATCACAGGTCCCATTGGTGTCACGGGAATTCCGTCTCACCTACAGGGGGGCTTTCTGCGAGACAAGTCGCTGTGGTGATATGCGTCGGAAGGTCAGACTTCCGCTTTCACCTGTCCAGGTGTGTCGGCCTGAAGAGGGCGCTGGCGAGTGTTCGCATGAGTGGTGACGTCATCCAGGTGGTGGGCCCTTGTGGGGCCTTGGGATGTGTTCTGTCATTGGGTGGGCGAAGGGGTTTTAGAGATACAGCTACCACTTCCGCCTTCTTGTGGACGACTTTTAAAACTCTTAAGAAGAGCAGTTATATCGCAGGGTAGGGGGAGACAATTCATGCACTCAGTGGTAGAGAGAAGTCGCCACCTAGTGACCTCCAGAAACAGAACAGCCCCCTGGCTAGGTGGGTGCGGTGTAGAGGTGGGTGGTGAGTCGTGCTTCTGGAAGGTGAAGTCTTCACTCTCCTAGACTTCACACAGACTACGCCGGCAGTTTCGCCAACTTTCACTGGTACAGTCGAGCCTCGCTATAATGAAATAATGGATGTAACGAAGGAATGACGATTCAATCCCTTGGAAGCTTGGTCAGCTCGGGATATAACGAAGTAATCGTCGGGCCCATTTAACTTCGTTACGACGAGGTTCCACTGTATAGTGCTACCGCAGCACAAAATAACAGCGCCACCCCTTGCGGGGGAGGCGTGCGCAGTGACATTGCGCCAGTTTCGGATCACCGATGCTGGGCGGGATCCAACACACGGCTCTCCTCCACGTATGACGTGAGTAAACACGCTGTCCGAGCGAGCAAGGGCAGGCAGGGGCTGCTGACCACAGCGCCACACCACCGCGTACAAGCCAATGCGTGATAGCCCTACGCTGCCTGCCTGCCTGCCTGCCTGCCTGCCTGCCGATGGCACAAGGGAAACCCATTTCGCTGCTACCACTCTGGTCGATTGCTGCCGAGTGGTCACGAAGCCGTGGTTCGGGTCAACGTTCCGGATCCGTCGGCGTAGCGGGACGCTGCAGCGTTCGAGGCCGCGACCTCCCCCCCCCCCCCCCCTTTCACCCTGACCTCCTCCTTCTCCTCTTGCGTGTTATAAGTGGACAAGTGTGTACGGCACGAATCGTATCCAACACGGGCAGAGTGGCGTGGCCGTTACGCGGCATTACGTGTATATTACGCTTGGGCCGAAAGTCGGATCGTATGTGTTTTTTTTTTCTTTTTCAATGGTGTCGCGTAAGGCGCTGCTGTGGTCTGAGCACGATGTCGCGGGATCGAATCTCGGCCGCTGTGGCCGCGTGTCGATGGAGGCGAAATGCGAGACGCCCATGTGCTGTGCTATGTCAGTGGCCGTTACAGAACTCCGGGTGGTGGAAGTCAGTCCAGAGCCTACACTATAAACAGAAAAGGGTAACCAGGTAGTTAGCTGTCTTCCAGTGCACTCTTTTTTACAAGGAAGTGCGCTGAGTCAGCTCACTTCCTTTTTACTCATATATAGATGTGTTCTTGTTTAAGTTGTTGTTGCCTCGGAAGTGGTGTTTAAAGTGTGTCTCCACTACGGCGACTTTTACTCTCTTCTGTCACTTCTTCTTTCATACCTTCCCTCACGTCACAGATCCGGTGTCCACCATGACGATAGACAGTGGCAGACGAAAGACAGAGTGGCAGACGAAAGACAGAGTGGCAGATGAATGGAGATAGTACGCTACCTGCATTCTCGCGCCAGTCCCCGCGTTGTCGTTAACATACTCATGAAGATCGGCCGACGCCATTTGTTGGAAGGGGGTCCTTTGCCGGGGAAAAGCCGCTGCTTTCTTGAGTTGTATCCGATTATAGTAAATTAATATCAAAAGAAAGGCACGAGAAACACCGACCAAGGTTCTCGTTTAAGTAGGAAAGCACACTTTCTACTTCTGTAGGGAAATATTGTTCCACACAAGGCCTCGGAGCCTCGTTCACGGGACATGCCTGGACGATGATCTTGCTGGGTGCTTGCTGGGACGTTACCGTAATAGCGCAGGTAATCAGCCCAATATTGCAAATATATTGGCAAAGGTGGGCCCTTCAAATGGCCAGTGTGAAACCATCCACTTCTATTCACATTTTTATTTTGATTTATTTTTTATTACTTCAGCTACTCATGTGAGGCTCTCACCTCGTGTATACCTGTCTCGAACGAATCTAATTTTCTAGCATCGGGCATCCGCCGCGGTGGCTCAGTGGTTAGGGCGCTCGGCTACTGATCCGGAGTTCGCGGGTTCGAACCCGACCGCGGCGGCTGCGTTTTTATGGAGGCAAAACGCTAAGGCGCCCGTGTGCAGTGCGATGCCAGTGCACGTTAAAGATCCCCAGGTGGTCGAAATTATTCCGGAGACCTCCACTACGGCCCCTCTTTCTTCCTTTCTTTTTTCACTCCCTCCTTTATCCCTTCCCTTACGGCGCGGTTCAAGTGTCCAATGGTATATGAGACAGATACTGTGCTATTTCTTTTCCTCAAAAACCCATTATTATCATTATTTTATTCCTAGCATCGCGCGCAGCACGTGCACAGTTGAAGGAACGCGTCTCGTGTCTTGTATGCTTAGTATTCAAACGGTCGCCTTCGAACCTTTCAGTATACCATCTCTTTCGGTCGTGTGAAGAACTGGAAAAGGATTCCGCCTTTGATATCCGGTGAGCGATGTTTTATATTTATCATTTTCCTTAATCCCCCAGCACATAGGCCCGGTACTCGATACGTTGATGAGCTAGCGGGTAACAACTTGGATACAGCAGAAAGCAGTGGGCTGTGTCTGCCAGCTTCTTTCCCCTAATTGTGTACAAGTTGCTGCTTTGTTCCTTCGACTGTGCTGCGTCCTAGGCCTATGGTTTTCTCGTGTGGTCTGTAGCCTTTCTCGCTGGTATGGAGTATTCCGTATATTGGCTTCCCAATTTCCTACGCCAATTCGGGCTTCTGGACATACCCAGGTGATAGCGCATGTAGCTACTGATGTACACGGCTTTGGGGCAGGCATCGCAGTGTTCGGCGACGCAGTTCAAAAAGAAATTGAAAAGAAGTCTAATTTCGCATGATCCCTGTTACAAACGCGTTGCCTTACAGTAGAGGTCAGGATGAGTGAAAAGCTTTCCTCTGTGAAGATCTGTTGGACGCAAAAGTAGAAACTGTTTTCTGAGGTTACTGCCTGGTGCGTGCTAGAACGGCTTAGAAAAGCGGCTTCAATAAGCGAGTGCAGCTTCAGCCAAACGCTGACGTTTCGACCACCCATGTCATGGAACTTGCCATTTTGCAGGAGCCCTGATGAAGGTGCTTCTACGGATTAATATAACTACTGCCCATCTCCCGTTGATAGGCCTTTGTGCCGGCTCTAGTTAATAATGAGTACTCAAGCCGTAGAAGCATCTTCTTTTGTCTTGGGAAAATAAGCGTCATGCCTAGTTCAGAAGCCTTCGATTATTCAATGGATCTTGTTTACGGAAGTGATCGGTAAAAGAAGGTGAACAGAAATTGCCAAGGCGAACGTTGAACGACCGTTCGAAGTAATATTGATGGTAGTCCTTCGTGCGGACGCTATCAAAAATAAATTGGTTTTGAGGAAAAGAAAAATTGAAAATTGGTTTTTGGAGAAAGGAAATGGTGCAGTATCTGTCTCACATCTCGGCAGACACCTGAAGCGCGCCGTAACTGAAGGGATAAAGGAGGGACTAAGAGAAGAAATGAATAAAGAGTTGCCGTAGTTGAGGGCTCCGGAATCATTTCGACCATATGGGGAACTTCAACGTGCACTGACATCGCACAGCACACGGGTGCCTTTGCGAGACCACGTGATTTAATATTTTCTACTAACATCTGATTCAATATCTGCTACGGGACCTGTTGGCACCAAGATATTAAACTTATTTTTGGAACGCTGCACGGGCTGGTCCGGTATTGCACTGCCTCCGGGATCGGCTCAGGTTATAATAGCGCGCGCACGTCTTTCTATCTTTGCACTCCTATCTTTCAGCTCTCTTACTTTCATTCAACACGAGGTATCGATTGTGGCCCAGCTTGAGCCAGTGGGCAAGCCCGTGCTATTTCCTTTTCATTCTTCCTTTCAACATCAGCAGCAGCAGCAGCAGCGTTTCGCCTCCATCGAAACACAGCCGGCTACTCCGGATCACTAGCCGAGCGCCACTGAGCCACCGCTGCGGATAAATTGAAAATTAGTTTTGAGGAGAGGAAATCACGCACTAACCGTCTCACATATCTCGGTGGACACCCAAACCGCGCCATAAGGGAGGGATAAAGGGAAGAGGGAAGGAAGGATGAAAAGAAGAAAGAGGTGCCGTAGTGGAGGTCTCCGGAAATAATTTCGAACACCTGGGGATCTTTAACGTGCACTGACGTTGCACAGCACACGTGCGCCTGTTGCGTTTCGCCTCCATCAAAACGCGGCCGCCGGGGTTTGGTTCGAACCCGGGTACTTCGGCTCAGTAGACGAGCGCCTTAACCACTCAGCCACCACGGCGGGTAACCTATCGCGTTTCAACCATACAGCTTGCTTGTTCCATACCGTCCTTAACGCTCAGGACTGGAACTCATAACTTGCTGTACATTTCCCACTGTTATCAAGGAAAATAAACGCCGCACCATACTTTTTTTATCGACCACCCTGATTTCTATCGGTTGCTCATGGCGACGGTGTTGCTCCCGGACCCATCACAACTGCCTCTGCTACGGTATGCGAGCGCGGTAGCAACAACAGCGCCACCACACGGCGTCGCCGTCGTTCGCCTCCCACGGGGGAGCAGAGATTGCGGTGCCGAAGCGCGTCCGACTCGCGTGGCAGGCGACCCGTGACTGAAGCTGAACGGACGGAGACAGGTTGCCGCCGCGGTTGCGACCACAACAACAAAGACCACCTTCAGCGACCCCGAGCCACTTCGCTGTGGGGACTCTCCCCCCCCCCCCCCCCCCTCACTACCACAATCTCCTCGGCAGTTCTTTGCAGCCCTGCACCGCATAACCGCATGAAGCTTTCGAATGACTGTGTTTAGCGGAACAAGAGGAATTGAGTAGGCGGCGCGTTCGCGTCTGCTCGCGTGTGTTCGTGGGGCTGTGCTTCATTCTGTCAGTGGAGAACTGTAAGAACTGAGCGGTCGTGTAGCCTGTGAACGCAGTTGTTTTGTCGGAACTCCGCAAACTCTTCTGGGTTTGTGGCACTACAGTCGGGCACAACTCAAGAACGAAGCGGTTTTTCCCCGTCAAACGACCCCGGCCCTTCCAGCCAGTGGCGTCGACCGGTTCTGATGACCCTGCTAGCGTGACGATGCAGGGAGTGGCAGATGAAAAGGGATAGTCATATCCATCCATGGTCGACGGTAATCCCCTCCCTGCACTGTCGCGCAGCTCCCTGCATTCTCACGCTGGCTGTCATGAGAATCGGATAAAACATGTCGCGGATACAACTCAAGAACGAAGCGGCTAAAAACCAGGCAGACCTCTCCTCTATTCATTAAAGACTCTCCTCTTCCTCCCCTTCCAGCCAATGGCGTCGACCGGTTCTGATGACCCTGCTAGCGTGACAATGCATGGAGTGGCAGATAAAAAGGGACAGTCATCTCCATCCATGGCCTGCCATAGTCCTCTCCTTGCATCATCACGCTAGCATGGTCATGAGAATCGGCCAGCGCTATTGGCTGGAAGGGAGTCCTTTGACGGGAAATAGCCGCTTCGATCTGGAGTTGCATCCGACTATAGTTCTGTCTAAGCCAGCCTACTCGCTTGTCCCGTGCGCCCCCCATACTTTCACAATCGTCTTCCTCTCTAGTTTCTCGCACCACTTGATCCTCGCCCTTCCCTCTCCCCACCTAGGTCGCGCACCGTTCCGGAGTGAGTGTAAGGAGGGAGGGTGGGATCGGAGAGGGGGGGGGGGGGGGGGAACGTTTTCGTTACGCCATGCGGATCGGCAAGGTCAGGTTCGCAAGCAGATCGGACGCGCCTGACCCGAATTCTGGAGAAGCTGGCTCTGTCGCCGTGCCACCGACAGAGAGCGGCAGCAGCTCGTGCCTCTCCCTCACTCTCTCTCACATTTGCCCTTCCTCTTTCTTTGTCTGTCGTTCGTGACCGCGCATACATACATCTCTCTACTCATTGGGGGAGAACCCTCCGCCTTGCACTACGTGCCTATTTCGTTGTGAGCCCTCCCATGTTCGAGGCACGAGTGAAGGGCGTTCGACAGGCCCGCTCTTCTTAAGCGCTGCTAACAGTCTTTTGGGAGATTTTACTAGTCGCGAAGTTTCAGGCAGGGCAGGGTCAGACAAAATATGAGGCACCAGCGTTGGTCGGCGGGCGTCTAGGTGCTGCTCTAATAATAATAATAATTGGTTTTGGGGAAAAGGAAATGGCGCAGTATCTGTCTCATATTTCTTTGGACACCTGAACTGCGCCGTAAAGGAAGGGATAAAGGGGGGAGTGAAAGAAGAAAGGAAGAAGAGGTGCCGTAGTGGAGGGCTCCGGAATAATTTCGCCCACCTGGGGATATTTATAGTGCACTGACATCGCACAGCACACGGCCGACTTAGCGTTTCGCCTCCATAAAAACGCAGCCGCCGCGGTCGGGTTCGACCGCGACGGCAAAACGCAGCCTCAGGCAAGACGTTAAGTCTGCTCTACCGTTATAAAAACCTTACACTTGGGAGAGAGATCTGTGCTGCTAATTTCTCATAAAAGTACTGATATAATAAAGTCGGGTTCTCAGTACAATATAATTAGCTAATAAAGATTTTTATTCATATCCCCTTTATCAAGTGGTTATTTAGATGCATTTTGTTCGTTTTCCTACTGCGCGAGCTCGTGTTCTTCTGGATAACACGAACGCAGACGCACACCACTCTGTCTGCACGCGCAAGCAATTGTGGCTCAGTACACCACTCTTCATCCTTACTTCAGTCACAATAACAACAACACGCAGAGCACGCAGGCGATCTCTGCCTTTTAATTGAGTGGTGTCAGTTCTAAAAGGTATGTTTTCCACTTGAGGAATCGAGTTGTAACTTATAAAGCTGTCGTTTCCTATTGCTGCTTGAGAGCACACACTTGCGATGATCTCTGCGCCCCTGCTTAAATAGACTGGCGCCAATTTCTCATCAGGCAGGTTTATGACCAGTAGAATCAGTTTGCAACATAAATCCCTCAGTTCCTATTGCCACCTCTGCAACTCCACGGAACTGTGCTTTCGGTTACGTGGTTTTTCGAATAATAATAATAATAATAATAATAATAATAATAATAATAATAATAATAATAATAATAATAGGTTTTGGGGGAAAGGAAATGGCGCAGTATCTGTCTTATGTATCGGTGGACACGTGAACCGCGCCGTGAGGGAAGGGATAAAGGAGGGAGTGAAAGACGAAAGGAAGAAAGAGGTGCCGTAGTGGAGGGCTCCGGAATAATTTCGACCACCTGGGGATCTTTAACGTGCACTGGCATCGCATTGCACAGCACACGGGCGCCTTGGCGTTTTTCCTCCATAAAAACGCAGCCGCCACGGTCGGGTTCGAGCCCGGGAACTCCGGATCAGTAGCCGAGTGCCCTAACCACTGAGCCACCGCGGCGGGTGTGGTTGTTCGAACGAAGCACGGTTGCCGTGCCTGATATTCCTCTCTGACGTAGCATTTGCCGCGAGACGGAACGTTTCACTGCGCCACGTAGTAGGGGAACAAATACCTCTGCGCTCGCTCTGTTGGAGTCACGGAACGCTTATCGAAGCCGATCGCAAGAGCATTCGTTGCTTGGCGTCGGGGCAAAGGCTTTGAGGGATCCCATGTCACGCGCCGCACAAAGTCCCGAACAAATTGCCCGGAAACGATTTATCTTTTTCGCTTACGGTGTGTACGCATGTAAGCATCAGGTGAGGGGCAATGCTTCAACAACATCACCAATGCCTGCGCCTCCTCCCCGCGGCGCCTTACAGCCACTGCGCATGCGTCGCTGAAGCTAGAAGAAACAACCATCAGAGCGAAAGCAGCGAGAACAATGACTTCGTAATCATCAATTACGTCAACAGCGGTAACGACTCGCGTAGCTGAATTCGTTTATGATTAATGTATTTCTGGTGTCGTTTTCCGTATATACACTGTCGGTTTGAAATTATGTTCCTGCTGGCCACGTTTTTAGGGGTGCCTGGTGAGCTTTCTGCTCATCGAGCAGAGCCAACAGCATTGTTATCTTTGAAGGCTGCAACCAGGAAAGTTATAGTGGTCGTGCTATGGGTGGATATCACTCGTGATTACAATGCGGGTATCGCGTAATGGATGTTATCTTTATCACCGGTAATATTGTTATTATGTCGGTGATAAGGATGGCGATGTTATGGTATTGCTGCTGTCTTCCTCATGATCGCCAGCTAGGGCAGAAATCTAGCGACGAGCATGGACCGCGTATTTTCTGAGGATTCTCTTCGCGAGTCATTCCACTGCCTTGTTGGCTTGACCAGCCTCGCCTAGCTCGATCCCGCAGCTGACGAATTGCGTTACTTGTTTAGCTGTCAGTCATTACGTCACAGGTCACAGCTACCAATGATATAAGGGCAAAAGAATGAATCTGGAAATAAATAGTCACTAAACGCAGCTTCACCACATTTCTTAGCCCCGACGCTTAGGATGTTGATAAGGCAGGCACGCGCAGCCGGTGGTACGAAAGCGAAACTATAGCTTTAAATTTCGGTGTTGCTTAATTAGTTTCGCCTATAGTCGGGTACAACTCAAGAACGAAGCGACTCTTACCCGTCAAATGACCCTTTCCCGGCCAATAGCGTCGGCTGATTCTCATCAGCCTGCTAGCGTTACAATGCAAGGAGTGACGGATGAAAGGGGAAAGATCCTCCATGGACGAAGATAACCCCTGTGTGCATTGTCACGCTAGCAGATTCATGAGAGTCAGTCGACGCCATTAGCTGGAAGGGGGTCCTTTGACGGGGAAAAGCGGCTTCGTTCTTGAGTTGTATACGACTATAATTCAGCTAACTTTGCATTGCCTACACTTCTTTCCGGATGTCTGATCGCGTCTCACTGCGTCATTATACAGCGCGTGTTGAGTTTTTTAGACTCGTGAAGTTCAGGCTGTCAGAAAGCTGATCAAACGAGAGCGAAATTTCGCCGGCGGATTCGGCGTCCGCGGTAATGCCGCGGCGTGTGCGTCGTTGCGCGCGTCTCGCTGACGTCACATGGCGTCACGACGCCCAGCTGTGGCGTTGTCGGCCTTCGTGTTGTTGCGCCTGACAGGAGCCTGGTTTCAAAAGAAGGCAGCCTCTCTCTCTCTCTCTCTTTTTCTTTTGCAACTCAAAAGCGCACGTGTGTTCCACGGCTTTTTTCTGCTTCTTTTAGACACGACGCCTTATAATGGCGGCACCGAGAAAGTGACGCCAGTGAGATTGTTTGGTTTGGTTTTACGGGGTTTAACGTCCCAAAGATAGGGACGACGCGTAGTGGAGGGCTCCGGATAATTCCGACCACCTGGGTTTCTTTTACGTTAACTATAACATCGCACATGTGACCGAAATGCGGCCGAGCACCATAATCAGCCGTGAATTATAACCACTGAGCCACCGTGGCGATTTGACGCCAGTAAGCGGCTGCCTTCTGATATGCTTGCAGACTTGTGTCGATTTCTCACGGTATTGCGGAAATGGCTTTTTCTAATATATTCATCAGAGCAAAGCCAAATTATCAATCGCCCTAGGTGCGAATGGCCTGCTTAAAAGTTATTTGGAAAAATTAACCCTAACTGCGAAACAGCCTAAGATGTCTGGGGCCGTGCTGTTGCATTGGCTTTTGATGTAAGTTTGTAATTTTTATATTCTTCTATAAGGCCTCCGTTATAGCTGTGCGAAGTTTTATCGTAATGCGGCGCTCAGAAATTGATATTTGCATTTTTTTTTTAATTTTGCGGTTATCGTGTACTTGTAATAAATTTTCCAGCTTGCTTGTTTTTTGCATTCTTGTAATTCAAGGACCACTATAATAGAAATACTGGAAGTATGTGACTGTGCTCTTGCGCTTTTCTTGCATGGATATAACAGGGTTACCATCACATCGCAAATAGTTTAAATAACATTGCTCTATACCTTGAGCGGAGTATAGCAATCCGCCTTACGCTATTTTCATGGAGACGCATTGTACTACCAGTAGTTATCTTTATTTTTTTCTCAATTTCTGACGTCGGGCGCATCTTCGAACCAGACAGCTATTCAACGATCGCAAGGGTGTTTCTTGCCGTTTCTGTGTCGCAATTTTCAACCGCTGTGGTACTTTAAACGATTTTTTTTCATATGCGTGTAAAAAATTAACGGTTGGGGTTTTGCATCGTTCTCCCCCTATCCTCTCTTCCTGTCCCCTCACCTCTTTCATTTCATTTCTCCATTCTGCCTGCTATCCTTTATTTCCGCTGCCCCAGCTCAGGTGCTTCAGTATCGATTGCAGATGCCGGGGCTAGGAAAAATCTTTAATAATCTTACTTTAATAAAACCACTTACTACTACTACTTTTGCGTCGCAGATTTAGGCGAATTGGCTTCGTTGAGGCCTGGATGCGCTGCTTAGGCGGGGCAAAATCTTTGCTTTGAATCGAAATAGCGAGCGTTGCCTGA
The DNA here is from genome assembly GCF_052857255.1 of Amblyomma americanum. Classification (NCBI taxonomy): domain Eukaryota; kingdom Metazoa; phylum Arthropoda; class Arachnida; order Ixodida; family Ixodidae; genus Amblyomma; species Amblyomma americanum. The sequence goes on along the minus strand of NC_135505.1, from coordinate 114,088,525 downwards.
AGATAACCGACGAGTGGTCAGCTTGCTTCAATACATGTCCGCCGTATTATGGACCATAAATATGCGCGGGAATCTGAACCCTATTCTGCGTCGTTTTCTGGGCTTCTGTTTTGAAATCCTCCATTTCGTTCATCTTAACGTCGCTCCCTATTTTGTCTCTTATAGACTGCTGTGTTTGATTCAAAGACGGTGGCAGATTGGGCACCCGCCGCGGTGGCTCAGTGGTTGGGACGTTCGACTACTGATCCGGAGTTCCCGGGTTCGAACCCGACCGCGGCGGCCGCGTTTCGATGGAGGCGAAACGCATAAAGGCGCCCGTGTGCTGTGCGATGTCAGAGCACGTTAAAGATCCCCAGGTGGCCGAAATTATACCGGAGACCTCCACTACGGCACGTCTTTCTTTCTTCTCTCAATCCCTCCTTTATCCCTTCCCTTACGGCGCGGTTCAGATGTCTATCGAGATAGGTGAGACAGTTACTACGCCATTTCCTTTCCCCAAAAACCAATTTACTGTTTCAACTAGGGCACCTGTTTCTTCCTTTCTTCTTTCACTCCCTCCTTTATCTCTTCCCTTGCGGCGCTGTTCAGGTGTCCAACGATATATGAGACAGATACTGCGCCATTTCATTTCCCCCAAAACCTATTATTATTATTATTATTATTATTATTATTATTATTATTATTATTATTATTATTATTATTATTATTATTATTATTATTATTATATTATTATTATTATTATTATTATTATTATTATTATTATTATTATTATTATTATTATTATTATTATTATTATTATTATTATTATCGAGCGAAATAGCGAGCGACGCCTGAAGATAACCGACGAGCGACCAGCTTGCTTCAACGCGTATTCTGGACCTTATTCTGGGCCGCAAATCTGTGCGGAAATCTGCGCCATATTCTGCACTCTTTTCTCGGCTAGTGTTCTGGAAGTCCCCGCTTCGATTACGTCATCCTAACGTCTCCCTATTTCTTTTTCTATTTGCTTCAAAGGCGGTGGCAGATTGTACGCACCTAAGGCGATCTGAGTCGTATTTTCGGACCAATAGAACTAGACCACCTTAAGCCGCGCGTATTGGGACACATCTACCAAATAAACGCTTGCACATACGTTCCCCGAACTGTCTAGCCTCCGTGGTTCCGTTTGCGGCTTTCATTTTGGCGTGCTTTTTATTCGCTCGCGTCGTTCTACGCCGTACAGCTCTGCGTGTGCACAACCACGTGCGCGATTAGTCCTAGCTCAGTAGCCACAATAAAGCTCCGCAGAGCCGTCGATCTTCAGCGCAAGCACGCGCTAAAGCTCGGCGGCGCGCTGCCCTTGGCTCATAATACTCCGGCGCTGACATTTTGCTGAAAGCGAAGAAAAGAAAACGAACACAACAAACGAAAGAAACGTTGAAACACCTGGTTTTGCAGCTTCGTGCGTCATGCAGCTGCTGTCAGCGCGTTTCTGCGATCTTTGCTTTTTTTCTTTGTTTTCCTTCTGGATCCTGCTCTTTATTGCGCGCGGTGATATTTGGGTTCCCTATCCACTTCGCTTCGCCCGCCTGGGAGCACTGCGCATTGAGTGTAGTCAAATTTGGCAAGGCAAGCTTCATTATATATAATAATTGGTTTTTGGGGAAAGGAAATGGCGCAGTATCTGTCTCATATATCGGCGTACACCTGAACCGCGCCGCAATTGAAGGGATAAAGGAGAGAGTGAAAGAAGAAAGGAAGAAAGAGGTGCCGTAGTTGAAACTGAAAATTGTTTTTGGGGGGAAAGGAAATGGCGCAGTATCTGTCTCATATATCGTTGGACACCTGAACCGCGCCGCAAGGGAAGGGATAAAGGAGAGAGTGAAAGAAAGGAAGAAAGAGGTGCCGAGGTTGAAACTGAAAATTGTTTTGGGGGGAAAGGAAATGGCGCAGTATCTGTCTCATATATCGTTTGACACCTGAACCGCGCCGCAAGGGAAGGGATAAAGGAGAGAGTGAAAGAAGAAAGGAAGAAAGAGGTGCCGTAGTGGATGGCTCCGGAATAATTTAGATCACCTGGGGATCTTCATTGACATCCAAGGAAAGGAAAATGGCGTTCGGGACCCTGCGCGTTAGGGTCACGTGGTCACGCGAGCGTATTTCGAAATGCGCGCGTTGAACACGTGTTGTGCAGAATGCATTGCGTGTTATAATATTCGAGATCAAATAATAATAATAGGTTGTGATTTCTGGAAAGAAAAGGAGCTGTCTCACTTCTCGCTGGACATGTCAACCGCGGACATAACTTCACCAGCCAAAGCACGAGACACCAAAACAAGAACACAGGACAACGCTGTCCTGTGACCAGCGTTGTCCTGTGTTCTTTTTTTGGTGTCTCGTGCTTTCGCTGGTGAAGTTATGTCTGAAATACACCAACTAGTCCACACGGTTACCTTGTTACAGTTTATGTCAACCGCGCCGTCAGACATGCGCCACATTCAGGTCGGCCAGTGGGGAGCATATATATAGACGAACGACATGTATATGATTGTCTGAAGTGACTGTGCTCGGCTTTCTGTGTGCGTCATACGGTCACTTGATGACGTCACCCTATTTTTCTTGCCATCGCTGGGATTTACTGTACCATACACACACACGCCGCCTGTTTTTCTTGTGATGGGACTAGTAATGCTTTCGCACTAAAAATTAGACCACCTGGGCTGCTTAAACGTGCGCTGACATCGCATAGCGCACTGGCGCATTTCGCGTTTCGCCTCCATCGAAATGGGGGCTGCTGTGGCCGGAGTTCGAACCTGCAACCTTCGGATCAGCCGCCGAATGCCGTAATGCCCACCGCACCCTTCCAAAAAGGAGTTCGAACCCCGACCGCGGCGGCTGCGTTTTTATTGAGGAAAAACGCTAAGGCGCCCGTGTGCTGTGCGATGTCAGTGCACGTTAAAGATCCCCAGGTGGTCGAAATTTTTCCGGAGCCCTCCACTACGGAACCTATTATCCTTTCTTCTTTCATTCCCTCCTTTATTCCTTCCCTTACGGCGCGGCTCAGGTGTCCAACGATTTATGAGACAGATACTGCGCCATTTCCTTTCCCCAAAAACCAATTATTATTATTATTATTATTATTATTATTATTATTATTATTATTATTATATTATTTCCTTTGACCCGCCGCGGTGGCTCAGTGGTTAGGGCGCTCGACTACTGATCCGGAGTTCCCGGGTTCGAACCCGACCGCGGCGGCTGCGTTTTTATGGAGGAAAAACGCTAAGGCGCCCGTGTGCTGTGCGATGTCAGTGCACGTTAAAGATCCCCAGGTGGACGAAATTATTCCGGAGCCCTCCACTACGGCACCTCCTTCTTCCTTTCTTCTTTCACTCCCTCATTTATCCCTTCCCTTACGGCGCGGTTCAGGTGTCCAACGATATATGAGACAGATACTGCGCCATTTCCATTCCCTAAAAACCAATTATTATTAGAATTTCCTTTGACGTTTTTTCGAGTTACGTTCGAGTCAGTATAAACTAATGGAAATCTCAATGCGTGTTGCATATGCTCTTTAGTAATTAGACTGAATTTGTCTTGCTAACTATATATGTAGCTTTATTTACGTTCCGGAATTTTTGTACTTTATTTTTCTGGTTGCTATTACTGTAGCTTTGCAGAATACATCAGCAGAGTGACAAGTTAAAGGTCATGGATATTTAATGCCTTTTTGCAAAAAGTCATCTTTAATCCTACAGAAACTACGAAAATTATGCAGAAATTCTACAGAACTTGAATACTTGCTTTAATTAGAGAACGAAGTTGCTTTCAGAATGAACTACGACCGGAATAAACACTCAAGAGGACTTTTATCAGCTGCAGGACAATTTCGTGACAACTTCGATGTCTTTCTGAAAGTATAATGTGCGGTCGGAACGTCGTTGCTATTATATCACGCCGCCAGCTAATGCGACTTCGTCACGTTGAGATTCTTTAGGATGTTATAGTAGCACATGTTACGCTACCCTTTAGCTCGAACCGGTCTCCGTCTTGTATGCGCCAGCAGCTGCGTATAGTAACACCCGCACAGCTTGGCGACATCTCACTTAACCAATGCCCCAGCGAGCTGTGCGAAGCGGCTTGAATCCACGCTTCGCATTATACTATATATATATATATATATAGTCGAGGAAGTGGACATCTCCGCGTGTGTGTTACACGGCCCGCATATGAAATGAGGGCGCGAATTTGCTTGTTTGTTTCTCAACATTATTTTATTACCCTTTCGAGGCGCTTCATGCCGCATACTGTGTGAATAAGCTACCCATGCAAGCGGGGATCCCACGCGTACGCCAGCGGCCTCTTTCGATTGCCGATCTGTGTTTAGTTCGGCGGATCGTTTTATCGACTCATCTTAGCTCGCATCCCGAACTGTTTCGCACACACATAACGCATCCCCTAACTGCCCGCGCTTGGATCCAGCTCCGCGATGTAGTGTGCGAAACCCGGAAAATGTACGGGCCCGGAAACGGAGCTAGTGTACCGAATTTACGCGAGCATAACCTACTGGGGTCTTCGGTATACCGTCTAGGAGAAGTCCTGCAGCTCTAACAGTTACAGGCGGGATTAATATGAGTCGCTGGGAGGATTAAAAGATCACTTTAGACCGATGCACGAATTCGCGTGGTATAGACATTTGAGCTCATTTCAATGGAAATGAGCGGGTTTGAGCAGGACAACCACGCACACGATAGAGTATAGGATTAGAAAAAATTATCTCTTATGAAAATGGTCTATAGACTTCTTATAGACTCTAGTGCCCTCCTATAGATATTTATTTTAATCTGTTCATAGTCTACAGACCGTCTGTAGAAAAAAGTCTAATAAAAGTGTATGACCATAAATCTACCGGTTGTCTATAGACTGTCTGCAGGATTTGTATTGCGTGTAGACTGTCCTCTAGGGTTTGTCTATGGACAGTCTACAGATTTTATAGACAGAAGCCTATACACAGTCTATAGACTGTCTAAAGAAATTTTTGTAAGGGAAGGACGATTACGACTCTCCATAATGCGAAATTTGAGCGCAGCTCTGTCGGTGTCTTAGGATAAACTCCTGTATATAAAGTCTATAGACTGTCTATAGACTAATCCTAGTGGATTGTCTATAGGCAATACGCATTCTGTAGCTTTATGGCCATACACTTTTAGTAGGCTTTTGTTTATAGTCAGTCTACAGTCTATGAATAGACAAAAAAGAAACATCTATAGGAAGGCAAGTGTCTATAAGAAGTCTATAGACTGTCTATAGACAATTTTCATAAGGGACGGGCGCTTAAGAGCTGCGCTCTAAAAAGTGCTAACCCCAGTCCATATCTGATCTGAGTCCTTATCTGATTTTTATCTTGCACTAATTGTTGTAGGTAAGTTCTCAATGGGTGACAAATGGCATTAGATGGCAAGCAGGAGAGGGGTATACTCTGTAGTGTACGCGATGTAGTACTTGGCAGTTGATACGTTTGTGGCCGCAATGAATGGGTGCTGGTGAAATCCTCTCCTCTGGTTTTAGGCCCCATCTTTGCCATTCCCGCGTACACTTTCAAGACACAGAAACAAGACATTGGTGATGATGAACGTTGCGCGCGCGAGCTGTCTTGCATAAATCAGTTGACACTTCGTATTTGAGTATGTAATGCAGTAGCGCAGCGGATATCAAGCTGGAATTGAGAAAAGACGGCACTTGCGTCGAGCGATACCCCCTATAGAGTGTGTACAAGCCCGCGTCCGGCGGAGCGCAACTCGCCACCGGGGGGGGGGGGGGGGGGGGGGGGGGGGGGGGGGGGGGAGTGGTTCCCATTTCCTGCTGCGAGTTTACTCTGTACTTGCGTGTTATCTGACAACTTTCTTCTTTTTACAACCGCCTGGCAAATACTTGGGCACGAGAAGGGAAGAAATAAGCCAGGAATATTCCGTGTCCTTTGCACGCTATATCCTCAAACTTTGCAAGTTCTTAACTATCGCCTGTGAGTAAGAAATTATCCACCAACCCTAGCTAAAGGGTGTGATATCAAAAAAAAACAGCGCGAAAGAGACAATAGCGGTCATTCTTTCTAAGGAATACCACTCTCACCTTGTATAATTTGCATACAGTCATTTTGGCATGCCTGTCTATAGCCAGCCTAATACGCAAATTACCCTGGCTTTTCCATTATACCACGTCAGAAAAATTCGTCAGCCAGTCACCGTTGTTTTAACGAATCAGGAGAGTTCGCTATCTGTAATATGCTGTGCTCGGCAGTCTCACACGATATGTAAATTTTTGATGTTTCACATCAGCATCTGTATTTCCTTTTTTGCGGCTCTTTCTTTTAGAAGTCGTATATATTTTGGCCGCCGCGGTAGCTCAGTGGTTATGGTGCTCGGTCGCGTTTCGATGGAGGCGAAATTCTAGAGGCCCGTGTACTGTGCGATGTCAGTGCACGTTAAAGAACCCCAGGTGGTCGAAATTTTGAGAGCCCTCCACTACGGCGTCCCTCATAGCCTGAGTCGTTTTGAAAGCATAAAGCAGGAACCGTATATAGTCTATGTCCGTTTTCCCGTAAAGTTTTGTTGTGAGTTCAGTGCCCTGAGCAGTTGTTAACTAAGTCCGTCTCTCCAGCTATGTCTCTCTTCAATATATACCCAAGCAGCACGGACCATAGGCCCAATATTGGGAAGATATTGGCAAACACCGGTCCTACAAAGGCCCAGTCTTTGCCAACATTTCCCCAATATTTGGCCGATGCCCACCCGCCGCGGTGGCTCAGTGGTTAGGGCGCTCGACTACTGATCCGGAGTTCCCGGGTTCGAACCCGACCGCGGCGGCTGCGTTTTTATGGAGGCAAAACGCTAAGGCGCCCGTGTGCTGTGCGATGTCAGTGCACGTTAAAGATCCCCAGGTGGTCGAAATTTTGCCGGAGCCCTCCACTACGGCACCTATTTCTCTTTTTTCTTTGGCTCCCTCCTTCATCCCTTCCCTTACGGCGCGGTTCAGGTGTCCAACGATATATTTATTTTTTTTTTATTTATTCATACTGTTAACCCTCTGCATGAGGGTCATTACAGGGAGGGAAACATATATAGACACAAGTGCAATTCTCTTCGCTAAAAAAAAGAAAAAAAGAAACACTCAAATGCACAGAATTACAGATTTGCACAGCAATCTTCCAGGAACGCGTTCACACCTATCACAAATTTTTCTACATCTGTTTGGTCCACAACGTCACTTGGTAGTTGATTCCAAATTTCTACAGCATCGGGAAAAAAGGAGTAGCGATAGACATCAGTACGTGTAATAATAGGTTGTAATACCTTACTGTGATTTTTCCGAGGGCAACGCTTCAGGGGAGGTGTAACATAGTGATGTTTATTAACTTTGACTTTATCATTCATTATCAGAAAAAAAAGTTTCAATTTCTGCTTTGTTCTTCTTACTTCTAGTGATTCTAACTGACACTCTTTTAGCATTGCTGTGACTGAATCAGTGCGGCGGTATTTAGAGCATATAAAACGTGCTGACATCCTTTGCAATCTTTCCAGTTGCCGTTTTAAACCCTTTTGATGAGGACTCCACACTGCACTTGCGTACTCTATGATTGGCCGCACGAACGTCTTGTACGCAATCAATTTAATTTCTCTAGTCGCATTCGGCAACTTCCTCCTCAGGAAACAGATCTTCTGGTAGGCTTTTAAATAGACATTTTCAATATGGGTGCACCAGTCAAGATTATTTGTTAATGTCACTCCCAAGTACTTGAGACACTTTACTTGATCTAAGGAATTTTCACCGATAGTGTATCGAAACATCATAACATTCTGCTTCCTTGTTACTTGCATGTAATTAGATTTTTGGTAGTTTATTTCCATACCCCATTTCAGGCACCACGAGTTTAACGACTGAAGACACCTATTTATGTTCATCTGATCTGCCGGGGAAGCCACAGGAGAGTAAATCAAACAATCATCGGCAAAAAGTTTCATTCTGACAGGCGATTCGACGATAGCAGAAATATCATTTATATACAATAAAAACAAAAGCGGACCTAAAACGGAGCCCTGTGGCACCCCCGACAGAACTTCACGCCTATCCGATACTGCACTTTCTATTTTGACGACTTGACAGCGGTTACTTAGATAGGCCTGAATCCACAGTACTATATTTTCAGCGATTCCTAATCTGCGTAGTTTAAAAAGAAGCTTATATGAGACAGATACTGCGCCATTTCCTTTCCCCCCAAAAAAAAGCCAGTTATTATTATTGACCGATGCCCTTTGCTGCTAGGGTATGTGCTTCTTCGATAAATGAATAAAATAAACATGATACCGCTAACAAACCAACCTGTCTGCCCAAGTGGTCAGAAGCTGTGCAGAATAATAATAATAATAATAATTGGTTTTTGGTGGAAAGGAAGTGGCGCAGTATCTGTCTCATATATCGTTGGACAGCTGAACCGCGCCGCAAGGGAAGGGATAAAGGAGGGAGTGAAAGAAGAGAGGAACAAATAGGTCCGTAGTGGAGGGCTCCGGAATAATTTCGACCACCTGGGGATCTTTAACGTGCACTGACATCGCACAGCACACGGGCGCCTTAGCGTTTTTCCTCCATAAAAACGCAGCCGCCGCGGTCGGGTTCGAACCCGGGAACTCCGGATCAGTAGTCGAGCGCCCTAACCACTGAGCCACCGCGGCGGGGCGGCAGAATGCCAGTGAATGTTTTCCTATGAGACGACTGCCCTCTGCAGCGCGCTGACCTCCTTTGCATGTCTAATTGCGGCTGTGACGAGCCGGTTCCCGCAGGAGAGGGCGAGCGGTTAATTGAGCGCTAATTTGGAAGGCCGGACGGTACGCGGCGAGGAGGCAGGTGTACACGTGTTGACGTTCTCGTGGGTTCAGTGCGCGCTCCTTTGGGAGCTGTTGGCTTCGTGTGTTGAATTCGTTCGCAAGCATTTAGCGCGTGTGTACCGCAAGCGCCCGCGCATACTGCACGGTCTCGAATATCACACGGACAGCACAGCGAACGACGCAATAAACGGCTTTGTCCGGGTTTCAGAAAACCTGAAACATTTACTTTACGACAATGGCCGCTCGCTTCGCTCTCACCACGTCGCCATACTTATGCTCGGTTAATTCTCCGCATAGGCGATGTTGTTTGTCGTTTCGCTTCCTGATAGAGCGAATGGTCTGGGAAGTTTTCCCGTCTTTTTAAGCTTTGAATAGCCCGTTACCTACTGCAAAGAAACTTAACGGGGAAAAGTTGCAACTTGAATGAGCCCTTTGCACGTGCGATATAATTCAGTGCTTGTACTCGGCTTTCGCCCGTTCTTAATGTCCGTTTTCTTACATGGGCCTGTTTTGTAACTAAGCTGCATTCTATTTTTTCTACCTTTCTAATTAGTATACCGTTGCGTAGTTTTTTTAATTTTTTTCTCGTCTGAGTAGTGTTTCCCGTTTTTCATTCCTAACAAAAGGAAGGCTAGAATCAAATTAAAACTGAACTGAAATGAAAATCGTTTGAATTTAATTCGAAATTAAATAACATTCCTTCTAGAATGCCCGTTTTTTGTTACTACCAGAAGGAAGGTTAGACTCAAATGAAAGTTGAACTGAAATAAAATTAGAATTAATTCAAATTAGATTACAGTACATTCCTTCAAAAATGCCTTAACGGGACACTGAGGATAAATTGATGTTAGGCTGTGTTGATAGTAACGAGAGAGACGCTACTTTCACAAAAAGCGGAGCTTTTATTAGTTAATAAAGACAACTAAATACAGGTTATGGCAATGAAGCGGCGTAGTGCTATGCGCTTGTGTTTTTATTGTTTCATCATGAACTAATCACGCGCGCAGCCTGTGCATATTTGTTACTGTGTAAATACTTTTCGTGTATATTACCTCTCCCCCTATCCTCTCTTCCGGTCCCCTCACCTCTTTCCTTTCATTTCTCCATTCTGCGTGCTGTCGCTTATTTCCGCTGCCCCAGCTCAGGTGCTTCAGTGTCGATGGCAGATACCGGTGCTAGCAAAAATCTTTTCTTCCTTTTTATTATCATTTTAATAAACCACTTATTACTTCCTACAGTGAAATGGCGGGAAAAACGGGACAGGTAGACAAGAAGCAACAGACATCTGTCCCGTTTTTCGCGCAGTTTCATTGTTATAATGGCGAACCAACTGGCCTAACAATCTTCCCTTCTGCAGTTAAATACGGGTGCCGCCACCAAACGGCCGATTTTGCAAGTATACTGTGGTGTGTCCTACATATTTACGTCGCGGATCACGGAAGGTAGGCTACACAGCCATTTAATTCAAAACGATGATCACTGAGCCCTTTTCGTTTTACGCGTCATGAGTTGGAACCGAGCGGCGGGACAATAAGAAGCAAAATTTCGCAACACGGAATGGAGATACCCTTACCTGCGTTTCGGTCACCTCTTCCTGATTTTCCACTTCGTTACAGCTTGAGTGTTCAATACTTTGTGCCTGCCTGCCAGGCTGTTACAGATCTTTATCACTCTTTTTTTGTTCGTTGTTTTTCAATGACAAAAGACGTTTCTATAACCTCCAGGCGCCAGCCGACACGAATGCCCATTAATAACAAATTCGTGAGGTTCATATACGTCCGTTCCACAATGCCACTCACCAGCCTTTGTTGGCCCTTGAACTCTTCCTTTGTGTTCGACCCTTAACGCCAGCAATGATTAAGTGCTCAAGTGAGCCACGACGTTTGTGCGTGCGTTCTACGTATGCGTTTGTGTGCACAGGAAATTACCCCCCGCCCACATTCGAATTCGACCGCTGCTTTCAGTTTGAGGCAGACTAAGCGCAGATTAAAAGCATGCCGAACTCAATCTGAAACTCCGAGGGCAGCGTTCAGTTGCCAGCAGACTGGACGCATACCGAACGCAAATTTAACGCAGACAGCTGCGTTCAATTTGCAGCTGACCGAATGCAGAGTGAATGCAGACCGAATGCAAGGTGAAAGGCAGCTCAGTCTATAAATCACCGTTACCGCCGCCGCCAAAACGGCCAGTGAATAAAAGGCGCCTTCAGTGGCGGTCGCCATTCAAACCAGATAGAGCGCTCCATTCTTAGCGGCCGCACGACGACACCAAAGCTTCTAGCTCATCGTCGAAGGGCACCGCTCCGCTTATTATAAACTCTTCAAACGTCGCCGTCTCTGAGGCACTTGTTATTTTAATCTCCGCGCCGAAGCCGCGCCACCTTGTATACTGCCTGTGCCGACCTTATCTTTTCTCGCCCCTCCCCCTCTCCGGGTGTTCTCTACTGAAGTTTGCCTCGACCGCCACTGTTGTGTCCAAGAACTGGCCACGGCGGCAGGTGCTGTCCTCAAGGCAGGGCACGGCGCGGTTCATTGTCGGCGAGCGCTGCTATTCTTTCTTCTCTCATCAGGAGCAGGGAGAGGGGGGGTGGGGGGTTAGCGCAGAGTCTCACACAGCGGCCGCCCTCCGGCCTGCGTCGCTTCTTCTTCGCCGGCCCCATCTTCCCAGGACCTTTTTCGTGGCCGGCTGTGTGGGGCCCGATGCCCTGGGCAACAATGTCCCATTGTTGTCTGGACGACGCAGCAGCGGCATGGGCACGCGCACGAGCAGAGGAACAGTTCGTCTCTTTATTTCTTTTTTTTAGTCGTTGTTGTTGGTCGTCTCTTCAGCGTCCATTCTCGGCCGCTGGAGGCACGGACGCACTCGCACACTTGCGCACACTGGTTCGCATAGCGCACGCGCGTGCTCTGATAGCATAGCGCTGCAGTCGGTGCGCTGCTGGTCGCGGGAACTTTATATCGCCAGCGTGGTCACCTAGAGCTCCCTTTGACATCAAAATTACTTTTGGGAGAGATTTTATTTGTACATCCAGGAAAGGTGCGCTGCAGTGACCGCTCTGGTCCGTGGCAGTGTCCTTCATGGTCTGTGGCAGTGTATATGGTCTGTGGATCTTTCCTGTATGGTCTGCGTCAGTGGTCTGCGTGGTTCGGGGTCCGTGGCAGTACCCTGCGCAATTCATGGCAGTGTCCTGTATCGTGCGCATGAATGTTTTCTATGGTCCGCGTCGGTCTCCTGTATACAGTCCGTGGCAGTATCCTATATAGCGCATGGCAGTGTCCAGTGTGGTCCGCGTCACTGTCCTGCATGGTCTGTGGCAGTGTCTGATATGGTCCGTGGCAGTGACCTCCCTTACAAAAATTTCTTTATATAGTCTATAGGTTTTCCATAGACTTGTGTCTATAAAGTCTAAAGGCTCTCAATAGACAAACCCTAGAGAACAGTCTATAGGCAATACAAATCCTATAGACAATATGTATAATTATGGCCATACACTTTTAGTAGACTTTTCTCTATAGGCAGTCTATAGAGTATGAATAGACAAAAATAAATATCTATAGGAAGATAATAGAGTCTACTAGAAGTCAGTAGACTGTCTGTAGACCATTTTAGAAATGGTTGTATGGCCCGTGACACTATTCCATATTGTCTCTTATATGGTCAATGTCCTCTTCCTTTCGTTCTTTGAGGAGGAGAGGAGACAACGGCAGTCTCACCGCGGTCCCCCCTCCATCCTCGACACCCATGACATCGCCCCCACCAAGGCCCCACGATCACACGAGACATTCTCAAGAGCGCATACTATGCGACCGGCCTGGATCACATAATTTCTGGCCGCCAGATAGACGTGAATGTTTTTGCTTAGAAACATCGTTCTACGCCGAAGCAGCGGCTAAACCCCTTTATATCACGACATGAGAAGATTAAGCGCATGCTTCCGTGCGTCACACTAGACGTTCCATGCGTCACACTAGACGGGGAATTCACCATTTGTTTTCACAGCCTTTGCTTCATCATCGATGTAGTTCTGTTCAAGGTGGAGACCCGTAACGAAATTAATTTTCCGTTTCACATCTTTTTTTTTGTCGCGCCACCGCGTCACATTTTTCACCTGTTGTTACGGGCGTAAAACCCATGGAGGCAGCATTTTCTGGATGCGCCGTATGTATTTCAGCAGTGTACAGAAATATACTTGCGAAGCTGGCGAAAAGCACTCTAGTGAAAGGTTCCAACACCTGGAGACGTAAAAAGGAATTACACCAAAAAACGACGCATACAGAACGAATACAACCTAACTATCCAACCCAACTCAAACCTACCCTGCCCTCCTCTGCTCTACGCTGTCCTACCCAACCCAATCCAAACGTATACCTTGTAATACCAAAACCAAACCCTACCTAAATAAGCAGTGTTGCCGATTTCATCATTTCTTCGACTTTTTTGTCTGGTCTTCAGTGCGGCGCACTTGGCCATGTATGTTCTGATAACTGTAGTTGCCAGTGAAGCGTTTCCTGGACACACACCTTCCACTACGAGACACCAACTTATTGACCTTTTGGCGGTGTCCCAGGTTGTTGTCTCTAGAATAACTGAGTGCCTCTTGAGCGCACGACGGCTGATAGCGGCGAAGGGCTGGACCTCCGAGTGCTACTCCATTTCCATTTTCTGGCAAAGGGTATTATTAGACCACCCCCTTTCCCCCTCCCCCTTCATCCCATTTCCGCCGTCTCTTTAGTGCGACATTCAAACTGCGTAGTTCCTTGTCGCCGGTATGCCTCCCTTTGTGTGATATTCGACCGGAACAACGCATATATCTTTCGTCGTTGGGACACCTAAACGAGCAGTTCAGAACAAACCTGTGAGTACGTGAGAGGGGTAGCGTACTTACAGCTTTTGAAACCTGTGTTGATAAATGTGGTCTTACTTCGCAGTGGTTAATTATTAAACATGTTCTGCGTCTCATGTCTTGCTTATACACGAATGTTCGCCGTTTAATTTTTTTTTCATATCTCGCACGCAGGATGTCCCGCCCCGCGCGGTTACGTAAACATGAGACTTCCTGTCGTACATAACAGACTATTGCGTTTGCGATTTTATGAAAACATACGGAAAAGATGTCTGAAGTTGAACAATGCCGAAAAGCACGCAGTTATCAAACCTAGTTGGCTTAGACTGAAGGAGGTCGGCGTGGGTTGCATGCATGCCATCGCCTCAGGTTTATGAGACGTATTAATATGTAGGCCACCGCGGTTTCTCGGTTGTTATGGCGCTCGACTGCTGACCCGAAAGACGCGGGTTAGATCCCGGCCTCGGCGGTCGAATTTCGATTGAGTTGAAGTGCTAAAAGCCCGTGTACTGTGCGATGTCAGTGCAAGTTGAAGAACCCCAGGTGGTCGAAATTTCCGGAGCCCTTCACTACAGCTTCCCTCATAGCATGAGCCGCTTTGGGGCGTTATATCCCCATAAACCATACACGTATTAGTGTGTGTCATACAAAAGCATATCATGTGCGAGGTGGTCCGAAAGGGTAAGGCTGAAGAGGGAGTGTCTCTAGTAGTAGTAGTAGTAAGAACATACATTTCGGAAGAGAAAAGTGAGGGCATAGTGGATGGGGGAGGAACAGACTTGGAGTTTCAGTGATCGGTCTTCCCTATTCCAGGATGCCGTTGGCCACCGCCTTGGCCCTCGTCAACAGCGTAAACTGTGTCCTCGGGTCGGAGTCAGTCAGGAGGGCCTCCCACAGCTCTAGACTAGGGCGGGTTATCTTGGATATTAAACGGCTTTTTTCACGGCCCCAGATAATGTGGTACACCATGGTGCAGCCCCCCCCCTTGTAAAAATGGTTTATATGCAGTCTATAGACTTCGTATAGACTATATTGCCTTCCTATAGATATTTATTTTTGTCTATTCATAGTCTATAGACTGTCTATAGACAAAAGTCTACTAAAAGGGTATGGCCATAAATCTATAGGTTGTCCATAGACTGTCTATAGGATTTGTATTGCTTATAGGCTGTTGTCTAGGGTTTGTTTATAGATAGTCTACAGACTTTATAGACAGAAGGCTATGGACAGTCTATAGACGTTCTAAATTTTTTGTAAGGGCCCACATTACACGCACTCTTTCACGTATCTCAGTGCCCTCGATTCTGGCGCCTATGGACACATGATAAACACCGCATGTAAAAGCTGTCACTGGCGACAGCATGACTACGCCGCAAGCCTTCCTACAAAAGCAGCAGTCAGCACACTTATCAAAAAATAAACAAAATAGATATATAGAAAACATACTGAGGCTGCTGTTGGGCGCTGTCGTCGTGCACACGCCCTCCAATACTGCCCGCATGTAAACGTGACTTAACCTACGTAAGCTCCGCGTCCTTCGGAGCGGACTTTGGGCATCCCGCCTTTTGCAACGCTAACCGCTACTATACTATACTTCCCCGTGTACAGCCCATGGGAACGCGTGCTGAATAACCACCGAGCGCCTTCGTAAGATGAGGGTCGCGTGGAACCCTCTAACCTTCCATTCCCAAACCGTGACGTGACGCAGGCGAGCTTGGTCTCAAAAGGCCCTGACTTGGTCAAGACGGAAGGGACGATGGATTCTACACTATACGTGAATTGCTCCGTCGCCACCCACTATTCTAGCGGGCAACTTTTTGCGTGGCTAAGCGGTAGAGGCCTCTAGCGACCGGCCCTATACCAAAGGGGGTTTAGCTCGAACGAATAGCTGGACGTGAGTGACCCCTTCGTGGGCGCATGAAAGCACCTCTCTTGTGCATGCCTTCGCCTAGCATGCCCCGTAGCTTCCTTTATACAAGCACGAAGAGTTGTCCCGTGATTCCACGCGCATTGTTTAGTAGCAGTAATAGTTCATGGTTTATGGGGGTTTAACGTCCCAAAGCAACTATGAGGGTCGCCGTAGTGGAGGGCCCCGGAAATTTCCACCACCTGTGGTTCTTTAGCGTGCGCTGACTAATAACAACTATATCGTTTTTTTTTGTGTCGTATGGAACACAGCTGCACTGGAAGGCGCTTGTAAAAGTTTCCACTGAACAGTATTACATAGCAACTGACGGCGTTCTTTACAAAACAGCCGTCGCGGTGGCTCAGTGGTTATGGCGCTCGGCTGCTGACCCGAAAGACGCGGGCTCGATCCCGGCCGCGGCGGTCGCATTTCGATGGGGTGAAATGCTAGATGCCCATGTACAGTGCGATTTCAGTGCTCGTTAGAAAACCTCAGATGGTCGAAATTTGCGGAGCTCTCCGCTGCAGTGTCCCTAATGCCTGAGTCGCTTTGGGACGTTAAACCCCATAAACCACTAACGTTTGCGAAACGCGATTAAAGTGACAGCTGCATAATACTAGTACAGCTAACACACATCACCTGCATATTGGGTCAGCGAGCCTTGAATTTGCGTCGTACTTCGAATAATAGGTGCTGCTTTCATACGCCATTAGCATTCAGACAGCACCGATCGCTTGTGTTTCGTGAATGCCCTTAGTGACTTTACAGGAAATCGGAGCCATTTCGCCGCCAAACCCGGCCGTTACGTTCAGTGAGAGCGTGTTGATTTAGGAGGCAGCATGTCATGGAGGAGAGGTTGTTCAGCGACATTAATGACATGTCCTGACGTGGCACGACATTAATTACCTGCCAGAGAGAGAAAGACAGCAGCTGTATTTACCGCATATCGGCCAGGCGCCCAATGTAGGGGAAGGGTGCGAGGTATGGGACGTACTGAACGGCTATGGGGGAAAAAAAAAGAGGTGGTGTTCATGGCATTAGTGTACTTTCCAGGGACAGTGCACATACCTGAAGGTACCATGAAGTGCCTTCACTTTCTTTTATTTCTTTCTTTCCTTCTTTCTTTCCTTCTTTCTTTCTTTCCTTCGTTTCTTTCCTTCCTTCTTT
The DNA here is from genome assembly GCF_052857255.1 of Amblyomma americanum. Taxonomy (NCBI): domain Eukaryota; kingdom Metazoa; phylum Arthropoda; class Arachnida; order Ixodida; family Ixodidae; genus Amblyomma; species Amblyomma americanum. The sequence continues at coordinate 114,071,751 of NC_135505.1, read as the reverse complement.
CTTTCATTCTCTCTTCTTTCATTTTTCTTTCCTTTCTTCCTCCTTTTTTTTATCCTTCCATCCTTTCTTTCTTTCCCTCTTTAATCATTTCATTGTTTTCTGTGTTCTTTATTTCTTTTAAAGTTGAAAGTGAAAAGTGAAGGTTAAACCTGATAAATGACCCAGTGTGAAGCCGCAAATGGAGAAAATGGGTGGGTTCAAACCGCGCGTCCACAAGATCTCGAGGGGCACGCGTTGCCATACTATACCGAGACTCATGAGACAGAGTGCACTGAGCGACCTTGATCGCAGCATTCCACGACCGGCGTGTTGCGCGCAATGCATAACGCCCGCATCGCCACCTGGCGTGCACACCTTTCGCGTCGTCGTTCTCACGAAGTCCGCGTGGGGCGAGGCTTTCTTCACTGCAAGGGTTTACCATCCACAGCGTTTGCTTTGCCGCGCGCACTCAGACGCAAGTTAAAGCATAGACAAGCGCCTCTAATGAAGCCTAGCCAGGCAAGAGCCCATCGGAAAACCCTGACACGTACTCGACAAGCTCGGCATGTTTTTTTTTTTTGTTTCGCTGACGCCTTCGCCCGATTCTCATGACTGCCGTCTGCCGCGGCACGCCGCGGTCGTCTGCTTCTTATGCTCGCCGTCTGCGACGGCCTGTCGACCGGGAAGAACAGTGCCGTGTGCAGCCGCGTAACGGTTCTCTTTTTGTTCTTTTATCCTTTCATTATCTCTTTTTCCTGACAAAACTCACGCCCTGCTTTTAGGACCGGCTTAGAACACTCTAGAGCGTTCGGCGGAGGCACGTTCGAAGCCGTTGCGCTAACGGTGTTTCTTTTTTTCTTCTTTTCGTCGCCTTAGTTGCCCACTTCTTTTTACCAGAAAGTTTTTTTTGTTCTGTTTCTCTTCGGCCGCCGAATCCGCAGTGTTATTTTCGAATTCTTCGAGCAGGGGGGAAATTTTTTTTTCCTTGCTGTCACGTGGTTTCGCCGCTTTCAGCTGCGATCAGTGGCTACGCCGCCTGTTTCTTTTAGCTAATTTTTTGTTTGCCTCTTGGCTTCGGATTCGCCTTCCGTTCTCTTGAATTTTCCTGCATATCGAGCCTTTATATACTTGTTCCTTCGAATGCGTCACGATCGCTGGTGTGCCGTTACGCCTATTCCGTATCTTACCGTCGTCACGTCTTCTGGTGAAGTTTGCCCGTGCCTTGTGCGTACGGCAGACGATTAGGGGGAAAAAGTAGCTTTGCTGACGACGCGCGGGCGTTTCGACGGCCGGGTTCGGGTTCGTATGTGCGGTCCGGTGCGCATTACACTTGTAATAGCGAAAAAACGGTGTTCCATCTCTGCGTTATAGGCGTAAAAGCTTTTTTTTTTTTCGTTTGGTCAACCCAGATCCTGCCTTTATAGGGGAGGATTAATGGGAAACACTTGTGTATGTGCGTGTGTGTTGGGGGGGGGGGGGGGAGGAGAAGGAGGTTGTCTTATTTCCACATTGTATTTTATAAACACTTGTTTTTCGTTAAAAAATTTGGGCCTATGCGGTTTCTGCACATAAAATTCTTTCCGAGGATCTGCCCCTATACTTACTGTACTCAGAGCAGGCCTTCGCGAAAACGCCCTTGGTGTGTGCGTTGTCAGTGGACGTTCCAAGAGCCCCAAGTGGTTGAAATTCATCTGGAGCTGTCCGCTACGGCGTCCATCATAGTCCGCGTGTAGCTTCGGGGCGCTGAAGCCGACTTGCTGTTGAACCGTGTCATGCATGTGATAACATATCATGCCATATCATACCATACCGTACCATACCATACCATATCATACCACACCGCACCGTACCGTACAGTACCGCACCATTTTATCCCGCCCTACCAAAGGTTTAACTAAAAAACCACATCTACCTTATGAATGCTTCTTCTGAATTTGATTTTGTTCTTCCCGTTTTCTTTTTATTTCAAGCGATGTCTATATTGGAACTTCGTCTGGTGGCATTGGAATCCTCTCGCTTGCTTTGTAGTGAATAAGACTTTCTTTTGCTTGTTTTTTTCTATTTTCACACTGGAGACTTGCTTTCGGAGTGACTGCACTGTTTCGTTGAATTATATCACCGTTCATCTTTTCGATATCACATTCGTGCCGGTTTTTTGAGTGGTACCACGAATAGCCGGCTATACTTAGCTTGTCGGTTCAATTTTGGCCACTGCTACCGAACTAGCATAGTCGCTACTCCCGCGCTTACCCATTTTTGGCAACCTTCAAATAAAGAAATGAGATTAGGAACTCTAGCACTTAAGACACTCCCTTTTCATTACATAAGGAGCATATCCTGCGCTGTGACGGGTGAAGATGTGCAGCAATTTCCTTGTCGCACGTCCGCGTATATAGGTCCATGATCAATCGATTCTGTGCGTTCGCTTGGATCGTACATTTAACGACTGCCGTGAATATGTATGACAAGGACCTCTTACAGCAGCACTCTTCCAATTCGTGCGCACTGTGACCTTTCCGTTAGGACTTCGCGCGTCGATCTGTCAAGGGCAGGAAGAAAGTTGTGACATGTACGTAAACAGCTTCAGCAGGCGTGATGAAGCGATTTTCGGTTTTCCTGACGCTGCCGTCTTTGAGTGAAACACGATTTGTATCCTGTAAGATTCGTTACTGACTTAAACTGACTGCCTGGCAGGGCAATGTGATGTGCAGTCGTGAGCACGATTTAAGCACGAAATGTGTGAAAATGTAGTAACCGGTCTTCTAGCGCACTGCCTTCAAGGGGCAGGGTGTGCAACCCAAGCCCTGCGGTAGATTCCCACCAATAAAAACTTGGAATATGTAAAATTTGCAAAGGAAACAGGTTCCGTCTTCAAAGCATGCGAAGTTATAGCAGTTACAAAGATTTTGACCGAGGTTTGGATCTCCCCTATTTGCAAACCTAGAGACCTCCGGTGCCACGTTTTAAGAGCTCCTTCCCATTGCTAACTGCATCAAGTTACTATGATTTGCAGTGACAATATACCTCATTTGCCAACAGTAAGAAGCATTCCGCATCCCAAGCAGCACAAGTAATTGGCCCAACATTGGAACTGTATTGGCAAAGCTGTCCCTACAAAGGACCAGGATGGGACCATCCTTTTGCAATATTGGGCCGATGACCTGTGCTTCTTGGGATAGTTAGAGATCGAAATCTACTCTGTAATTTAGGCAGCATACCCTGCCCCTAAAAGGGAGCGCTGTAGAGAACAGCTAACTCCCCTTTTATTCTCATATGGGTTTATTCCTGCTTAGAGTGGACTATGAGAGGAGGGAAAAACTATTTGCACAAAATTGTGAATTTTCTGGCTATTTCTTCATTAAATTTGATATTGTCTTCTGGAAATTAGTGTGCCAGGGAAAAAATAGGAAACAGAAATAGCTGTGCTTGTCATACATAATTGCGGAGTAAGCAATAATCGGATTCCTAAAGTTTGTTCCCTCTTATGTTGCTCACGAATGTGTATACATGACCAGTGTACACGTGAGCAGAGAACTAAATAGACGGCAATGCTTTCTTCAAGGGGGCTATGTGCGTGATGCTGAAAGTACAGAGTACTTTATCGTAAATATATTTGGTATACTGAGTGCTTTCGTGGAGTGGTCAAGATGAAAAAAAGTTCACGTCTAATATATTTGGTCTGTGCACTTAATGTGTATGCTTTATTCTCTGAGTCACTAAGCTTTCGGATTGTGTTCTGCTTCGTATATGCTATTTAAATATACGTGCCAGGATATGTATCTAAATTAAAATTACAAACTACCTCTCAGAAATGAAACTATTTGTAATTTTAATCCGCACCCGTATTCTGCCCTGTATTTATTTTAATGCATGCGCGCAGAAGTTGGTGCCAGTCTCTGAAAACATGGTAACCCATCGATAACAAAGAATATGCAGGGTAAGTATGTAGCGATAGTTTTTTTTTTTTCCAGCGTCGAAGGGAACACCCAGCGGCGTGCAAGCGTATTACGAAGTATTTTTTGTGTGAGATACCGCATAAATAGTCCCTGTTATAAGAGGAATTAGAGCTTATGTTCATGTCATATATGTGCCAAAACACATTTTCGTTCCAGGCAGTCAATTTATGTCATTAAAATGCAGCATGCAGAAGATAAATCGTGTTCATCTAAAGTACGCATTCACAGGAAAGCTGAAGTCAACTTCTTCACGCCTGCTTTAGCTGTTTGTACACGTCATTATTTTCTTACTGTCCTTGACAGCTCGATATGCGAAGTTATTGCCGAAATGTCTCAGGACAAATGGGGAACATACTTATCTCGGAGGTCGCATTTATATTATCTTTATGTTATCTTGTTATGAAATAATATTAATACCACAAAGATAGTAATATGGGTAACCTCGCTGCAAAACACTTACTAAACCTTGTTCTTAGTTTGCTCCGTGAACTCAACGCCGATTTAGACAGGACAACTCTTCTTAGAAGCATCTCGCTGCACATTCCTTGCGAAGGCAACTAGTTGAAAACAGGGTAGGACTTCTCTGATTTACAACCCCAGTTGGACTTTAGTGGTGCATAATTTAGCAGCGATGAAGTTGACGTTTATGCGTTGAAACGTACTCGTGGTCTGACGAAGAGGCGGATTGCTTTTGGGGAAGTCGTGAAGTCTTGCGGAGTTGCTCTTGGGGAAATAGCGAAGCCTTCGGGAGTTGCTTTTTGGGGAAGCCTCTGGCAAGTCTCGGTAAGCTGCTGTTCCTTTATTAAAATGGTCTATTGACTGTCTATAGACTCTTATAGACTCTATTGTTCTCCTATAGATAATTCCGTTTGTCTATTTATAGACTACATATTATATGTCTATGGACTTTTATAGACTCTATTACTCTCCTATAGATAATTTTCACTTGTCTATTTATTGACTATAGACTGTATAAAAATGATCTATTGACTGTCTATAAATTTCCGTTAGACTATATTGCTCTCCTATAGATATTTTCTTTTGTCTATTTATAGTCTATAGACTGTCTATAAAAAAAAAGTCTACTAAATGTGTATGGCCATAAACTTATACACTCATTGTTGGATTTGTGTTGGCTGTAGACTAGTCTTTGTAATTTGCACATAGAATGACTATAGACTTTATAGACAAAAGTCTATGAGAGTCTATGGAGTGTAGACTTTATAGACAAAAGTCTATGACTGTCTAAAGACTGTCTAAGGAAATTTTTGTAAGGGTTAGAA